>NC_143027.1:10492500-10700000 GCF_057628025.1 Oncorhynchus mykiss | reverse complement strand
ATATGACTGTCATCTGATGAAGATTTTCAAGAGGTTAGTGAATGATTTTGATTTTGATTTTGATGATTTTTAATCCTGCTTTTGTCATTTTATATTTTGTGGTACAAAATGGCTGCCTTTTGTCTTTGTTTTGGTGGTGGTCTAACATAAATATGTGCTGTGTTTTCGCCGTAAAACATTTTAAAAATCTGACATGCTGGGTAGATGAACAAGGTGTTTATCTTTCATTTGAGGTATTGGACTTGTTAATGTGTGGAGGTTAAATATTTCTAAGAATATTTTTGCATTCCCTGCGCCACCGTTTCAGCTGAACGGGGGGGTGGAGTTCCCCTAGGGGAATCCCTCGCCTCAACATTAAGACTACCAAGGTAAGAAGACTGATAGAACTACCATGGTAGGAGGTTGTTAAGACTACCTAGGTAAGAAGGCTGATAAGACTACCATGGCAGTAGACTGATAAGACTACCATGGCAGGAGGCTGATAAGACTACCAAGGTAAGAAGGCTGATAGAACTACCATGGTAAGAGGTTGTTAAGACTACCAAGGTAAGAAGGCTGATAGAACTACCATGGTAGGAGGTTGTTAAGACTACCAAGGTAAGAAGGCTGATAAGACTACCATGGCAGTAGACTGAGAAGATGACCATGGTAGGAGGTTAAGACTACCATGGCAGTAGACTGAGAAGACTACCATGGTAGGAGCTTGTTAAGACTACCATGGAAGTAGACTGAGAAGACTAACATGGTAGGAGGTTGTTAAGACTACCAAGGTAGAAGGTTGTTAAGACTACCAAGGTAATGAGGCTGATAGAACTACCATGGAAGTAGACTGAGAAGACTACCGTGGTAGGAGGTTGTTAAGACTACCAAGGTAAGGAGGCTGATAGAACTACCATGGTAGGAGGTTGTTAAGACTACCAAGGTAAGAAGGCTGATAAGACTACCATGGCAGTAGACTGATAAGACTACCATGGCAGGAGGCTGATACGACTACCAAGGTAAGGAGGCTGATAAGACTACAAAGGTAAGGAGGCTGATAAGACTACCAAGGTAAGGAGGCTGATAAGACTACCAAGGCAGGAGGCTGATCAGACTATCAAGGTAAGGAGGCTGATAAGACTACAAAGGCAGGAGGCTGATAAGACTACCAAGGCAGGAGGCTGTTAAGACTACCAAGGCAGGAGGCTGATAAGACTACAAAGGTAAGGAGGCTGATAAGACTACAAAGGCAAGGAGGCTGATAAGACTACAAAGGCAGGAGGCTGATAAGACTACAAAGGTAAGGAGGCTGATAAGACTACCAAGGCAGGAGGCTGATCAGACTACAAAGGCAGGAGGCTGATAAGACTACCAAGGCAGGAGGCTGATCAGACTACCAAGGCAGGAGGCTGATAAGACTATCAAGGTAAGGAGGCTGATAAGACTACAAAGGCAGGAGGCTGATAAGACTACCAAGGCAGGAGGCTGTTAAGACTACCAAGGCAGGAGGCTGTTAAGACTACAAAGGCAGGAGGCTGATAAGACTACAAAGGCAGGAGGCTGATAAGACTATAAAGGCAGGAGGCTGATAAGACTACAAAGGCAGGAGGCTGATAAGACTACAAAGGTAAGGAGGCTGATTAGACTACCAAGGCAGGAGGCTGATCAGACTACCAAGGCAGGAGGCTGATCAGACTACCAAGGCAGGAGGCTGTTAAGACTACCAAGGCAGGAGGCTGATAAGACTACAAAGGTAAGGAGGCTGATAAGACTACCAAGGTAAGGAGGCTGATAAGACTACAAAGGCAGGATGCTGATAAGACTATCAAGGTAAGGAGGCTGATCAGACTACCAAGGCAGGAGGCTGATAAGACTACAAAGGCAGGAGGCTGATCAGACTACAAAGGCAGGAGGCTGATAAGACTACAAAGGCAGGAGGCTGATAAGACTATCAAGGCAGGAGGCTGATCAGACTACCAAGGCAGGAGGCTGATAAGACTACAAAGGCAGGAGGCTGATAAGACTACAAAGGCAGGAGGCTGATAAGACTACCAAGGTAAGGAGGCTGATAGACTACAAAGGTAAGGAGGCTGATAAGACTACCAAGGTAAGGAGGCTGATAAGACTACAAAGGCAGGAGGCTGATAAGACTACCAAGGTAAGGAGGCTGATAAGACTACAAAGGCAGGAGGCTGATAAGACTACCAAGGCAGGAGGCTGATCAGACTACCAAGGCAGGAGGCTGATAAGACTATCAAGGTAAGGAGGCTAATAAGACTACCAAGGCAGGAGGCTGATCAGACTACCAAGGCAGGAGGCTGATCAGACTACCAAGGCAGGAGGCTGTTAAGACTACCAAGGCAGGAGGCTGTTAAGACTACCAAGGCAGAAGGCTGATCAGACTACCAAGGCAGGAGGCTGTTAAGACTACCAAGGCAGGAGGTCAAACTTATACTTTGATACCGTCACCAGCCATAGTCCAAACTGGAAATCACAACACTATGGCTCCTCCCAAATGGCACCCGATTCCCTTTATAGTGCACTACTTTTGACCAGGGCTCATAGTTCACTATATAGGGAATAGGGTGCCATTTGGGTCATACCATATGCAGTTAAAGTTGGACAGACAGCACCAGGGGAGAAACAGCTGTTCTATACCGGATTACTGTAGTGTGATCTCGAGGCAGGCGTTAACTCGACACAGAGGGATGTGCTGTGTGTGTGTGTGTGTGTGTGTGTGTGTGCGTGCGCGCGCATCATTTATTTATTTCACCATTATTTAACCAGGTAGGCAAGTTGAGAACAAGTTCTCATTTACAATTGCGACCTGGCCAAGATAAAGCAAAGCAGTTCGACACATACAACGACACAGAGTTACACATGGAGTAAAACAAACATACAGTCAATAATACAGTAGAAACAAGTCTATATACAATGTGAGCAAATGAGGTGAAATAAGGGAGGTAAAGACAAAAAAAGGCCATGGTGGCAAAGTAAATACAATATAGCAAGTAAAACACTGGAAGGGTAGATTTGCAGTGGAAGAATGTGCAAAGTAGAAATAAAAATAATGGGGTGCAAAGGAGCAAAATAAATAAAATAAATACAGTAGGGAAAGAGGTAGTTGTTTGGGCTAAATTATAGGTGGGCTATGTACAGGTGCAGTAATCTGTGAGCTGCTCTGACAGTTGGTGCTTAAAGCTAGTGAGGGAGATAAGTGTTTCCAGTTTCAGAGATTTTTGTAGTTCGTTCCAGTCATTGGCAGCAGAGAACTGGAAGGATCATGATCACATCATGTGGGTGTACACTATCGATGGAGTAGGACACTGGGCCTTAGTGCTTCACACTGGGTGGGGTATTCACATTGTCCGTCAAACTGTTTGGTTTAACCCTGTAGGTAACACGTTAGTTTATGCCTGTAGGTAACACGTTAGTTTATGCCTGTAGGTAACACGTTAGTTTATGCCTGTAGGTAACACGTTAGTTTATGCCTGTAGGTAACACGTTAGTTTATGCCTGTAGGTAACATGTTAGTTTATGCCTGTAGGTAACATGTTAGTTTATGCCTGTAGGTAACACGTTAGTTTATGCCTGTAGGTAACATGTTAGTTTATGCCTGTAGGTAACGTGTGGGTAAGGAGAGCAGGGATGGAGTTGAGGGGAGCTTACACTATGTTATGTGGGTTAATGATTGACAGGGGAGCTATAGCTCATGTTTCCACTCATCATGTGCTTCCGAAATCTACGCCATCGACATCACAGTTCAACGCCATTAGTTACCATAGCCAGTTGACAGTGTAAAGCTTGTTTCAATACAGTATTCTAGGCGTCCATAACTGAGTTGATTCATTGGCAGAATAGAATCATTACCAATAATCATGTGAGCATTATAAAAGGCCTCCCATATACACTGTAGGCTTTTCATTGTCTGCGTGCCAAATGACACCTTATAGACAGAGAAGAGACAGGCCTGGCATGGTGTGTGGAGGAGTAGAGAGGAGACAGACCTGGCATGGTGTGTGGAGGAGTAGAGAGGAGACAGACCTGGCATGGTGTGTGGAGGAGTAGAGAGGAGACAGGCCTGGCATGGTGTGTGGAGGAGTAGAGAGGAGACAGACCTGGCATGGTGTGTGGAGGGGGAGAGAGGAGACAGACCTGGCATGGTGTGTGGAGGAGTAGAGAGGAGACAGGCCTGGCATGGTGTGTGGAGGAGTAGAGAGGAGACAGACCTGGCATGGTGTGTGGAGGGGTAGAGAGGAGACAGGCCTGGCATGGTGTGTGGAGGAGTAGAGAGGAGACAGACCTGGCATGGTGTGTGGAGGAGTAGAGAGGAGACAGACCTGGCATGGTGTGTGGAGGAGTAGAGAGGAGACAGGCCTGGCATGGTGTGTGGAGGAGTAGAGAGGAGACAGGCCTGGCATGGTGTGTGTATGAGTAGAGAGGAGACAGACCTGACATGGTGTGTGGAGGAGTAGAGAGGAGACAGATCTGGCATCGTGTGTGGAGGAGTAGAGAGGAGACAGGCCTGGCATGGTGTGTGGAGGAGTAGAGAGGAGACAGACCTGGCATGGTGTGTGGAGGAGTAGAGAGGAGACAGACCTGGCATGGTGTGTGGAGGAGTAGAGAGGAGACAGGCCTGGCATGGTGTGTGGAGGAGTAGAGAGGAGACAGTCCTGGCATGGTGTGTGGAGGAGTAGAGAGGAGACAGGCCTGGCATGGTGTGTGGAGGAGTAGAGAGGAGACAGACCTGGCATGGTGTGTGGAGGAGTAGAGAGGAGATGAGAGTGAGTGGAAAGTGATGAGGAAAGGAGGCAGATTAATTACTTTAGCCTGGTCAAAGGTCACTTACCCCTAGGGCTCATGCACACACACACACACACACACACACACACACACACCTCTGAATCTTCCAAACGACACATATTGAGTTTTATTGAATATGTAATCATAGGGTAGCAATTTGTGGTTGCTGTCTTTAGCAGTTAATGAACAGCTTTTTTATTCACCAATGTTTCTTTGTTTGTTTATTGGATTCAATAAAGCTCTAATTAGATACCTAATTATTCTTTTTTTTTATAGAGATGAAAGTTCTTTATAAGATTATTTATTAGTAATAAGTTATTCCAAAACGTATGTTAAAAAACTGGTGTGGGTGCATAAAGATTCCCTTGGAACAACACAACATTCTATATTTAGAATAAAGAGTCACATGGAACAACACAACATTCTATATTTAGAATAAAGAGTCACTTGGAACAACACAACATTCTATATTTAGAATAAAGAGTCACTTGGAACAACATAACATTCTATATTTAGAATAAAGAGTCACTTGGAACAACACAACATTCTATATTTAGAATAAAGAGTCACATGGAACAACACAACATTCTATATTTAGAATAAAGAGTCACTTGGAACAACACAACATTCTATATTTAGAATAAAGAGTCACTTGGAACAACATAACATTCTATATTTAGAATAAAGAGTCACTTGGAACAACACAACATTCTATATTTAGAATAAAGAGTCACTTGGAACAACACAACATTCTATATTTAGAATAAAGAGTCACTTGGAACAACACAACATTCTATATTTAGAATAAAGAGTCACTTGGAACAACACAACATTCTATATTTAGAATAAAGAGTCACTTGGAACAACACAACATTCTATATTTAGAATAAAGAGTCACTTGGAACAACACAACATTCTATATTTAGAATAAAGAGTCACTTGGAACAACACAACATTCTATATTTAGAATAAAGAGTCACTTGGAACAACACAACATTCTATATTTAGAATAAAGAGTCACTTGGAACAACATAACATTCTATATTTAGAATAAAGAGTCACTTGGAACAACACAACATTCTATATTTAGAATAAAGAGTCACTTGGAACAACATAACATTCTATATTTAGAATAAAGAGTCACTTGGAACAACACAACATTCTATATTTAGAATAAAGAGTCACTTGGAACAACACAACATTCTATATTTAGAATAAAGAGTCACTTGGAACAACACAACATTCTATATTTTGAATAAAGAGTCACTTGGAACAACACAACATTCTATATTTAGAATAAAGAGTCACTTGGAACAACACAACATTCTATATTTTGAATAAAGAGTCACTTGGAACAACACAACATTCTATATTTTGAATAAAGAGTCACTTGGAACAACACAACATTCTACATTTACAAGTGCTAACACGACAATAGCTAAATTACATCTAAATTATCTTGATTATTTGCGAGCATTGACCTGACCGTCACCCTCTGTTAGATGGACATTTAAATAATAGGTGTGTGGACACAGCTTAATAACATGTGTAGATGTATGAACACCCCAATCCATACACTCCATTCCATTTCATCCAACACTTGATCAATCACCATCCAAATGTCAAATGAGATGTCATCATGTAAAATAAGCTTAGCAGTGATGTATTGCCCTGGGTGTCACACAAGGAATGGGTCTATATTCACCATAATCTCCTCTGTAGCTGTGTTCAGGATCTTTGTTCAATGCTGGGGAAGACAAATTACTGGTATGTTGGCCCTGACAGACCTGGACTCTCCCATCACAACACAGGTCTACGGAAGCCACGCACAGGGAATTCACAGTAATGATTTCTCTATCAGAGTAGAAGTAATGGAGAGGAGAGAGGAAGAGGAACCCATCACAGACAGGAAGTGTATAGGCCAGCACCCCCATGGGTCAGCTGCAGACCAATCCCAGTACAGTCAGACTCAGCCCGGATGGTTCTGGTTGCATAGGTTAAAGTTTCCCCTAATCCTAACCTTAACCATTAGTGGAGGAAATGCTAATCTGACCCAGTGTCATCATCTAGGGGAAACTTCACCTTACACCGGTTGTGTACAGTACTCTGTGGGGTGGAGAGGGGTGTGGATTACTTTGGCTTTCATCTATCGGAATGGTGGAGGAGGATCAATAGGATGTTTTGCTTTGAGCTGGGGCCGGGCAGGGCCAGCCTCAAGGCCCGCGTCAGTCCCTGTCAGAGTCAGACAGGCCTTGGCATGCCCTTGGAATGGCTGGGGCTGAGTGGCTGGAGCTGAATTGATGGCCTGTTTAAGTCAGTGGCATACCAGGCCTGTATTGGCCTAATTAAGCAGGCAGCAATGGGGTGATTTAGAGTCATTAAGAAGCCAGGGAGGGATCCACATCAGCCCGCAGGCCAACCCACACGTGTCTTATACCTGGACTGGCTGGTAGGATTTAGCACCAGGGTCGTATTCATTAGGACACACGTAACGTTTCGCAACGGAATTTGTGCAAGCGCAAACGCTTCATGCACAGTACTGTCTGCTCCTACGCGTGTGTTTATCTCCGATGACATCACGGGAGGGCGCCGCTCTGCAGCTCTCTCTCTGTGCGTGCGTGCTAAGTGTGTGTTGCTCCCAACTTCATCGAGGAGTCAGTGCAATACTGCAACAGACACCGTGTGGCGTGGCTTCCTGACAGTCGCACACAGAGTATGAATTATAGATGATGGATGCTGCACGGTGAGTCAGGTGGCTGACATTAAACCAAAATGGCAATGTGACACATAAGGATTATGATGTATTAAGGAGCACACGCCTGGGTAAGTGAGAGCTAAATGCGTAAAACGTATTGACTCTCACGCTCCGCAGAGAAAGCGTTTCACAACTCCATAAACTCGCTTGCTTAAACCGGTGCGAATACTTAATGGGAGAACATGTGTTTTTGGGTGAGTGGAACACACTATTCCCTGGTTAGGAACTGCGCAGAGATGAAGTGCTACTCCAAACTGAAGTATTGTGTTATTTTATATAGCCTGTGGATTGAATTGCCTAGGCTTAGCCCATTGTACAAAATTGCTGTTTATTTATTTGCGTACTCTACATTAATCTGTCAGACTGAAACTTCTTGAAAGTTGCAATATCATCTTTTATTAAAAAAGGGCACTAGGAGCATACAAATGGGGACTGCTAAAATGCACAAATAATCCCACACAACCCAGCAGACTGTTGGCATTACTTTAACTCAGACTGAAGAGCATAGAAAGCAGCTTAAAATTATTCATAAATATATTAGGTGACATTGTTGTCTTGCACCTACAGATGTAGGATCTTAATTTGAGCCAGTTTGCTACAGAAGGAAAATAATCCTGCAGCAAAAATACATTTGAAATATTATATGGATTATAATTAATGGAGGGGTTCATTATGGCAATTCAAGTCTGAAATGTAATCCTCGCATCCTCGCACGGGTGCATCAAACTAAGTAACATAATAAAGTTAAATTGCACCAATAATCACAAACAACCCAACATTTATGAATTCCCCCCACAACGAAAAACATTTAGATAAGATGTTGTGTATAATATGATGTTTCTGATGTCATAAAATAGCCATGCCCCCCCTCAAAACATTTAGATAAGATGCTGTGTATAATATGATGTTTATGATGTCATAAAGTAGGCATTCCCCCCCTCAAAACATTTAGATAATATGTTGTGTATAATATGATGTTTATGATGTCATAAAGTAGCCATTCCCCCCCTCAAAACATTTAGATAATATGTTGTGTATAATATGATGTTTATGATGTCATAAAGTAGGCATGTCCCCCTCAAAACATTTAGATAAGATGTTGTGTATAATATGATGTTTCTGATGTCATAAAATAGCCATGCCCCCCCTCAAAACATTTAGATAAGATGTTGTGTATAATATGATGTTTATGATGTCATAAAGTAGCCATTCCCCCCCTCAAAACATTTAGATAATATGTTGTGTATAATATGATGTTTATGATGTCATAAAGTAGCCATTCCCCCCCTCAAAACATTTAGATAATATGTTGTGTATAATATGATGTTTATGATGTCATAAAGTAGGCATGCCCCCCTCAAAACATTTACATAAGATGTTGTGTATAATATGATGTTTATGATGTCATAAAGTAGGCATGCCCCCCCTCAAAACATTTAGATAAGATGTTGTGTATAATATGATGTTTATGATGTCATAAAGTAGGCATGCCCCCCCTCAAAACATTTACATAAGATGCTGTGTATAATATGATGTTTATGATGTCATAAAGTAGCCATGCCCCCCCTCAAAACATTTAGATAAGATGTTGTGTATAATATGATGTTTATGATGTCATAAAGTAGCCATGCCCCCCCTCAAAACATTTAGATAAGATGTTGTGTATAATATGATGTTTATGATGTCATAAAGTAGGCATGCCCCCCTCAAAACATTTAGATAAGATGTTGTGTATAATATGATGTTTATGATGTCATAAAGTAGCCATGCCCCCCCTCAAAACATTTAGATAAGATGTTGTGTATAATATGATGTTTATGATGTCATAAAGTAGGCATGCCCCCCTCAAAACATTTACATAAGATGTTGTGTATAATATGATGTTTATGATGTCATAAAGTAGGCATGCCCCCCTCAAAACATTTAGATAAGATGTTGTGTATAATATGATGTTTATGATGTCATAAAGTAGCCATGCCCCCCCTCAAAACATTTAGATAAGATGTTGTGTATAATATGATGTTTATGATGTCATAAAGTAGACATGCCCCCCTCAAAACATTTAGATAAGATGTTGTGTATAATATGATGTTTATGATGTCATAAAGTAGGCATTCCCCCCCTCAAAACATTTAGATAAGATGTTGTGTATAATATGATGTTTATGATGTCATAAAGTAGGCATTCCCCCCCTCAAAACATTTACATAAGATGTTGTGTATAATATGATGTTTATGATGTCATAAAGTAGCCATGCCCCCCCTCAAAACATTTAGATAATATGTTGTGTATAATGTGATGTTCACGATGTCATAAAGTAGGCATTCCCCCCCTCAAAACATTTACATAAGATGCTGTGTATAATATGATGTTTATGATGTTATAAAGTAGCCATGCCCCCCCTCAAAACATTTACATAAGATGCTGTGTATAATATGATGTTTATGATGTCATAAAGTAGGCATTCCCCCCCTCAAAACATTTAGATAAGATGCTGTGTATAATATGATGTTTATGATGTCATAAAGTAGGCATGCCCCCCTCAAAACATTTAGATAAGATGCTGTGTATAATATGATGTTTATGATGTTATAAAGTAGCCATGCCCCCCCTCAAAACATTTACATAAGATGCTGTGTATAATATGATGTTTATGATGTCATAAAGTAGGCATGCCCCCCCTCAAAACATTTAGATAAGATGTTGTGTATAATATGATGTTTATGATGTCATAAAGTAGGCATGCCCCCCTCAAAACATTTAGATAAGATGCTGTGTATAATATGATGTTTATGATGTCATAAAGTAGGCATGCCCCCCCTCAAAACATTTACATAAGATGCTGTGTATAATATGATGTTTATGATGTCATAAAGTAGGCATGCCCCCCCTCAAAACATTTAGATAAGATGTTGTGTATAATATGATGTTTATGATGTCATAAAGTAGGCATGCCCCCCTCAAAACATTTAGATAAGATGCTGTGTATAATATGATGTTTATGATGTCATAAAGTAGGCATGCCCCCCCTCAAAACATTTACATAAGATGCTGTGTATAATATGATGTTTATGATGTCATAAAGTAGGCATGCCCCCCCTCAAAACATTTAGATAAGATGTTGTGTATAATATGATGTTTATGATGTCATAAAGTAGCCATGCCCCCCCTCAAAACATTTAGATAAGATGTTGTGTATAATATGATGTTCACGATGTCATAAAGTAGGCATTCCCCCCCTCAAAACATTTACATAAGATGCTGTGTATAATATGATGTTTATGATGTCATAAAGTAGGCATGCCCCCCTCAAAACATTTACATAAGATGCTGTGTATAATATGATGTTTATGATGTCATAAAGTAGGCATGCCCCCCTCAAAACATTTACATAAGATGCTGTGTATAATATGATGTTTATGATGTCATAAAGTAGGCATGCCCCCCTCAAAACATTTACATAAGATGCTGTGTATAATATGATGTTTATGATGTCATAAAGTAGGCATGCCCCCCTCAAAACATTTAGATAAGATGCTGTGTATAATATGATGTTTATGATGTCATAAAGTAGCCATGCAGGAGAAGAAAATAGTCAAATCAAAGCCAATCTTTTCACGTTTTGATTTAGGACTAACCAACCCCGTTCTATGTATTTGTGTGTATACGCTGCCTTTGGACTTATTCCACATTATTCCACGTTGTTGTGTTACAGTCTGAATGTTTGTCTCATCCTACTACACACAACACCCCATAATGACAAAGTGAAAACATGTTTTTAGACATTTTTGCTAGTTTAATGAAACTGAATTATGCAACATTTGCTTATTATTCTTTTCCAAATTCTTCATGCTCTGTCAAATTGGTTATTGATCATTGCTAGACAAGCATTTTCAGGTCTTTCCATAGATTTTCAAGTAGATTTAAGTCAGAACTGTAACTCTGCCACTCAGGAACAGTCATTGTCTTTAACTCTCCTAGTGTTTGGTGGAAAGCAGACTGAACCAGGTTGCCATGCTCAAAGGGATATTTAATGTCTGCTTTTTTTTATTTTTACCCATCTACCAAGACTGCTCGACTGAGGGACCTTACACATAATTGTTTGTGGGGTACAGAGATGTGCTAGTCCATGCAATTTAATATGTGACTTGTTAAGCAGATTGACTAATTGACTGAAGACATTTCAGCTTGTCATTTGTTATCAATTTGTAAAAATGTAAAAAACATACCACTTTGACATTATGGGGTATTGTGTGTAGGCCAGTGACACAAAATCTCAATTGAATCCATTTTAAATTCAGGCTGCAACTCTAGGCAGAGTTGCAAAGAAAAAGCCATATTTCAGACTGGCCAATAAAAATAAAAGATTAAGATGGGCAAAATAACTGACTGGACAGAGGAACTCTGCCTAGAAGGCCAGCATCCCAGAATCACCTCTTCAGTGTTGACGTTGAGACTGGTGTTTTGCAGGTACAATTTTATGAAGCTGCCAGTTGAGAACTTGTGAGGCATCTATTTCTCAAACTAGACACTCTAATGTACTTATCTTCTTGCTCAGTTGTGCCCCCAGGGCCTCCCACTCCTCTTTCTATTCTGGTTAGAGCCAGTTTGCGCTGTTCTGTGAAGGGAGTAGTACACAGCATTGTACCAGATCTTGGGTTTCTTGGCCATGTCATTTTTTTTTTTTTTTTTTTTTTTTTACTCCTTTTTCTCCCCAGTTTCTCAGAACAAGAATAGACTGACGAGTTTCAGAAGAAAGTTCTTTGTTTCTGGCCATTTTGAGCCTGTAATCGAACCCACAAATGTTGATGCTTCAGATACTCAACTAGTCTAAAGAAGGACAGTTTTCTTGCTATTTTAATCAGAACAACAGTTTTCAGCTGTGCTAACATAATTGCAAAATGCTTTTCTAATGATCAATTAGCCTTTTAAAATTATAAACGTGGATTAGCTAACACAACGTGTCATTGGAACACAGTAGTGATGGTTGCTGCTAATGGGCCTCTGTACACCTATGTAGATATTCCATTAAAAATCAGCCGTTTCCAGCTATAATAGTCATTTACAACATTAGCAATGTCTACACTGTATTTCTGATCAATTTGATGTTATTTTAATGGACAAATAATGTGCTTTTCTTTAAAAAACGATCGATGTCAGAGTGGAATGGACTAAGATACAGTAGAATAGTATATAAAACAGTATATACATATGAGATGAGTAATGCAAGATATGTAAACATTATTAAGTGAATGAGATACCGTAGAATAGAATAGAAAACAGTATATACATATGAGATGAGTATTGCCAGATGATACTTCCTGAAGGGACTCTATCAGCTGTTTTATGGTGGCTATGGTGCTTATTGTTGTTTACCCTGACTGCACTACACATCTCCCAATTGGGACAATAAAGGTGTATGCCAAGGCCTTCTGTCTCCAGTGGGTGAGTGGTCTAGCTAAACTTAGCCTAGCCCTGTTTTCCTGCAATCTCCATGGGTGTGGTGTAATTGTGATCATCGTCTCCATCACCAGTCTGCAAGATGACTACTGGCACTTCATGCTGTTCCTGCTCTCACTGCCAGAGAGCAGACATGCAGGTTGAACATGTGAGATAGTAACAATAATCAGAGCTATGCAAAAGCAGCTAGTCTCAGGTACGTTGTCCCCCCTCCATTCAGATCCCTCTGTGTTGTGTCATTACCAGTAGCCTCATACAGCATGACTAATGGCTGAAGGATTCTCCTCTCATACAAATAACATTGATCTGATGAATCTAAAAATAATAGACTAGAATAATAGATTAGCTTGTTTTTGTTCTCGTTCCTTTTTTTGCGAGCGCCATCGCTTTTGGCCTGATTTTATTTGAAGTCGGGCGTGAAATTGGAAGTACACAGCTAATTTTCCATGGAGGACCAATTTCGCTGATAACCCCCCTTCATACACAATAGGGGTATGGCCTTAACAGATCACTGTCGCTCATCTTCCCCAACATCTCAAGGTGCCATGGGAAATTCTTTATTGGGGGAGGAGAACTTATCGTTTCTCAATGGAGAGTCCAGGTTCCCAGGGTTCTGGAACAGATATTTCCAGGTTCCCAGGGTTCTGGAAAAGATATTTCCAGGTTCCCATGGTTCTGGAACAGATATTTCCAGGTTCCCAGGGTTCTGGAACAGATATATCCAGGTTCCCATGGTTCTGGAACAGATATATCCAGATTCCCATGGTTCTGGAACAGATATATCCAGGTTCCCAGGGTTCTGGAACAGATATATCCAGGTTCCCATGGTTCTGGAACAGATATATCCAGGTTCCCATGTTTCTGGAACAGATATATCCAGGTTCCCATGGTTCTGGAACAGATATATCCAGGTTCCCATGGTTCTGGAACAGATATATCCAGGTTCCCAGGGTTCTGGAACAGATATATCCAGGTTCCCATGTTTCTGGAACAGATATATCCAGGTTCCCATGGTTCTGGAACAGATATATCCAGGTTCCCATGGTTCTGGAACAGATATATCCAGGTTCCCATGTTTCTGGAACAGATATATCCAGGTTCCCATGGTTCTGGAACAGATATATCCAGGTTCCCATGGTTCTGGAACAGATATATCCAGGTTCCCATGTTTCTGGAACAGATATATCCAGGTTCCCATGTTTCTGGAACAGATATATCCAGGTTCCCATGGTTCTGGAACAGATATATCCAGGTTCCCATGTTTCTGGAACAGATATATCCTGTTTCCCAGGGTTCTGGAACAGATACAGCACCATGTGTCTGATTTAAGTGTGATACTGATGGTGGATGAGGAGCTCTATCTCTCACAGTCTAATCACAGATGCTTTGATCTATGAGACACAACGCCAGTTACCTAGCTAGCTGTCAGTCAAATAAAAAGAATTACCGTGCAGGACTCACTCACTCACTTAAGCCCTCTGCTTTCCTAGCGCAGAGCAAGGCAAGGCAAACCTCACTGGTGTCTTAATGAGAGCCCTGCTTCAAGCCTTTTAACCTTAGGCTGAGTTTATCCTTGCTTACAGTGGCAAGAAAAAGTATGTGAACCCTTTGGAATTACCTGGATTTCTGCATAAATTAGTCATAAAATTTGATCTGATCTTCATCTTAGTCACAACAATAGACAAACACAGTGTGCTTAAACTAATAACATATACATTATTGTATTTTTCTTTTCTATATTGAATACATCCTTTAAACATTCACAGTGTAGGTAGGAAATGTGAACCCCTAGGCTAATTACTTTTCCAAAACCTAATTGGAGTCAGGAGTTTGCTAACCTGGCATCCAATCAATGAGATTAGATTGGAGATGTTGGTTAGAGCTGCCCTGCCCTATAAAAAACACTCACAATATTTGAGTGTGCTTTTCACAAGAAGCATTACCTGAAGTGAACCATGCCTCAAACAAAAGAGATCTCAGAAGACCTAAGATTAAAAATAGTTGACTTGCATAAAGCTGGAAAGGGTTACAAAAGTATCTCTTAAAGCCGTGATGTTCATCAGTCAGTAAGATACATTGTCTATAAATGGAGAAAGTTCAGCACTGTTGCTACTCTCCCTAGGAGTGTCCGTCCTGCAAAGATGACTGCAAGAGCACAGTGTAGAATGCTCAATGAGGTTAAGAAGAATCCTAGAGTGTCAGCTAAAGACTTACAGAAATCTCTGGAACATGCTAACATCTCTGCTGACGAGTCTACGATACGTAAAACACTAAACAAGAATGGTGTTCATGGGAGGACACCACGGAAGAAGCCTCTGCTGTCCAAAATAAACATTGCTGCACATGTGGAGTTCGCAAAAGAGCACCTGGATGTTCCACAGCGCTTCTGGCAAAAATGTGGGCAGATTAAACTAAAGTTGAGTTGTTTGGAAGAAAAACACAACACTATGTGTGGAGAAAAAAAAGGCACAGCACACCAACATCAAAACCTCATCCCAACCTTAAAGTATGGTGGAGGGTGAATCATGGTTTGGGGCTGCTTGCTGCCTCAAGGCCTGGACAGCTTGCTATCATCTACGTAAAATTGAGTTTTGTCAAGACATTTTGCAGGAGAATGTAAGGCTATCTGTCCGCCAATTGAAACTCAACAGAAGTTGGGTGATGCACCACGACAACGACCCAAAACACAGATATACATCAACAACAGAATGGCTTCAACAGAAGAAAATACCCCTTCTGGAGTGGCCCAGTCGGAGTTCTGACCTCAACCTGATTTAAAATGCTGTGGCATAACCTCGAGAGCATCCTAAGAATATTGCTGAACTGAAACAGTTTTGCAAAGATGAATGGTCCAAAATTCCTCCTGACCGTTGTGCAGGTCTGATTCGCAACTACAGAAAATGTTTGGTTGAGTTTATTGCTGCCAAAGAAAGGATGGTCAAACAGTTATTTTAAATCCAAGGGGTTCACATACTATTTCCACCCTACACTGTGAATCTTTACACGGTGTGTTCAATAAAGACGTGAAAAAGTATAATTTTTATGTTATTTAGTTTAAGCAGACTGTGTTTGTCTATTGTGACTTAGATGAAGATCGGATCAAATTTGATGACCAATTTATGCAGAAATCCTGGTCATTCCAAAGGGTTCACATACCTTGTTCTTGTCACTGTAGGTAATGAACCTGCTTACTTTCTGCTCACATTCTTTCTGGCAGAAAGTTTTCTGGTTGAAAGAATCCCCCCTGTGTTGTTCGAGACCCTGCACATGGCTCCAAACCAGCAAGCCGGACCATCAGGAGGAGCGTCTCCGAACACACTGCCAAAATCAATAGCCTTCTCCTTGGCCGTGGACTAATGCAGCGAGGCAAAGTTTAATGTCCCAGGCCTTGTTGGGTGGTGCCATAGAGAGCGGCTTGCTTTTGGTCCAGATTTCTTGTTGGCCGCTCTATTTTCGTCATCAGTTGAGTGTTAACAACCTTGAACTGACGTGTTGGTTACAGCAGCCAATCCCCAGAGGAGCACATCTTCCCCCGGAATTCTGGCCTTTCTCTAATTAGGCAGAAACATCTGCCCTTGGACAAGCTGGGGAGAGTACTAATGGGCGTGAATGAACACAGAGAGCCTGAGGTGGGCTGGCATGTACTCATGAACACACACACACCCACACACACACATGCACACACACACATGCACACACACACGCACACTCCGTCTCTTCAGTGAAGCATAGCCCCATCTGTGCTCTGTGTGGCGAGCATGTTTCACATACCACTTCACACAAATACTGTGCTGGAAGTCAGCAGGATCATCATGAAAACATAGCAGGCAGTAAACTTGCAAGTCATCAGAGAGAGATTGCGGGGGAGATAAAGAGAGAAGGGTGGTGGGAGAGAGAGGGGGATGAGTGGGAGAGAGATATAGAGAGGGTGGATGGGAGAGAGAGAGAGGGGGAGATAGAGAGAGAGAGCGGGAGAGAGTTAGAGACCAGGAGAGAGAGAGAGCGGGAGAGAGTGAGAGAGCGGGAGAGAGAGAGAGAGAGAAAGGGAGAGAGAGAGAGAGACTAGGGAGCAGGGCAGAAATAGAGTTCAGAAATAAATGACCAGTCAGTGAGTCTGGGCCAGGGCTGTAAATAGTTCCTATCATGTCTGGCACAGAGATGGGCTTCCAGTGTCATCATGGCCCTCACCGATGACACCCACTTGGTTGTCATGGTTACTACCCGGCTGAGTGACCAATGGACAGAGTGGAGCGAGGAAGAGAGAGAAAGAAAGAGGGAGGGAGGGAGACCATGATTGACAAGTGGTAGTAAGAGAAAGAGAGAGGGATTGGAGAGGGAGACAGAGAGGGGGTGACAGAGAAAGAGAGAGGGAGACAGAGAGGGGGTGACAGAGAAATAGAGAGGGAGACAGAGAAAGAGAGAGGGATTGGAGAGGGAGACAGAGAAAGAGAGAGGGAGAGAGAGGGGGTGACAAAGAAAGAGAGAGGGATTGGAGAGGGAGACAGAGAAAGAGAAAGAGAGAGGGATTGGAGAGGGAGACAGAGAGGGGTGATAGAGAAAGAGAGAGGGATTGGAGAGGGAGACAGAGAAAGAGAGAGGGATTGAAGAGGGAGACAGATAGGGGGTGACAGAGAAAGAGAGAGGGATTGGAGAGGGAGACAGAGAAAGAGAGAGGGATTGGAGGGGGAGACAGAGGGAGAGAACAGATAGAGTGACAGGAGGAGAGTGAAAAACCTCTCCCTCTCTGTTTGCCTTATCTCACTGCCTCAGTCCAATTGACAGGTTGTTTTATGGGACTTGTCTGCAGTGTAATGATGAAGTTTTATTGAGTCTTTGTAGGAGATTAAAACACTATTAACGCTCCGCTGTCATACTCTCCAGCTGTTGCTTTTGTTTATGACTAAAGTGTTTTATGACACCCCTGCTTTAGTCACCTAGACAATTAGGTTGAATTAAATACATTGAGCAACATGTGGTGCTGCCGGTGAAGAGGAAGACTGGTCCTTGTAGATGGGAGAGTGATGGAGGTGTGTGGAAGGAGGAGAGGAAGACGTGTCCTTGTAGATGGGAGATGTGTGGAAGGAGGAGAGGAAGACTTGTCCTTGTAGATGGGAGAGTGATGGAGGTGTGTGGAAGGAGGAGAGGAAGACTTGTCCTTGTAGATGGGAGAGTGATGGAGGTGTGTGGAAGGAGGAGAGGAAGACTTGTCCTTGTAGATGGGAGATGTGTGGAAGGAGGAGAGGAAGACTTGTCCTTGTAGATGGGAGAGTGATGGAGGTGTGTGGAAGGAGGAGATGAAGACTTGTCCTTGTAGATGGGAGAGTGATGGATATGTGTGGAAGGAGGAGAGGAAGACTTGTCCTTGTAGATGGGAGAGTGATGGAGATGTGTGGAAGGAGTAGAGGAAGACTTGTCCTTGTAGATGGGAGAGTGATGGAGATGTGTGGAAGGAGGAGAGGAAGACTTGTCCTTGTAGATGGGAGAGTGATGGAGATGTGTGGAAGGAGGAGAGGAAGACTTGTCCTTGTAGATGGGAGATGTGTGGAAGGAGGAGAGGAAGACTTGTCCTTGTAGATGGGAGAGTGATGGAGGTGTGTGGAAGGAGGAGAGGAAGACTTGTCCTTGTAGATGGGAGAGTGATGGAGATGTGTGGAAGGAGGAGAGGAAGACTTGTCCTTGTAGATGGGAGAGTGATGGAGGTGTGTGGAAGGAGGAGAGGAAGACTTGTCCTTGTAGATGGGAGATGTGTGGAAGGAGGAGAGGAAGACTTGTCCTTGTAGATGGGAGAGTGATGGAGGTGTGTGGAAGGAGGAGAGGAAGACTTGTCCTTGTAGATGGGAGAGTGATGGAGATGTGTGGAAGGAGGAGAGGAAGACTTGTCCTTGTAGATGGGAGATGTGTGGAAGGAGTAGAGGAAGACTTGTCCTTGTAGATGGGAGAGTGATGGAGGTGTGTGGAAGGAGGAGAGGAAGACTTGTCCTTGTAGATGGGAGAGTGATGGAGGTGTGTGGAAGGAGGAGAGGAAGACTTGTCCTTGTAGATGGGAGAGTGATGGAGATGTGTGGAAGGAGGAGAGGAAGACTTGTCCTTGTAGATGGGAGAGTGATGGAGATGTGTGGAAGGAGTAGAGGAAGACTTGTCCTTGTAGATGGGAGAGTGATGGAGATGTGTGGAAGGAGGAGAGGAAGACTTGTCCTTGTAGATGGGAGAGTGATGGAGATGTGTGGAAGGAGGAGAGGAAGACTTGTCCTTGTAGATGGGAGAGTGATGGAGATGTGTGGAAGGAGGAGAGGAAGACTTGTCCTTGTAGATGGGAGAGTGATGGAGGTGTGTGGAAGGAGGAGAGGAAGACTTGTCCTTGTAGATGGGAGAGTGATGGAGATGTGTGGAAGGAGGAGAGGAAGACTTGTCCTTGTAGATGGGAGATGTGTGGAAGGAGGAGAGGAAGACTTGTCCTTGTAGATGGGAGAGTGATGGAGATGTGTGGAAGGAAGAGAGGAAGAAGGGAACTGAGACATGTACAGAGAAGCTAGGGATCTGCTTGGGAGTGCAGAGCAGAGCAGAGCAGAGCAGAGAGAGATATACAGTGCCTTGCGAAAGTATTCGGCCCCCTTGAACTTTGCGACCTTTTGCCACATTTCAGGCTTCAAACATAAAGATATAAAACTGTGTTTTTTTGTGAAGAATCAACAACAAGTGGGACACAATCATGAAGTGGAACGACATTTATTGGATATTTCAAACTTTTTTAACAAATCAAAAACTGAAAAATTGGGCGTGCAAAATTATTCAGCCCCTTTACTTTCAGTGCAGCAAACTCTCTCCAGAAGTTCAGTGAGGATCTCTGAATGATCCAATGTTGACCTAAATGACTAATGATGATAAATACAATCCACCTGTGTGTAATCAAGTCTCCGTATAAATGCACCTGCACTGTGATAGTCTCAGAGGTCCGTTAAAAGCGCAGAGAGCATCATGAAGAACAAGGAACACACCAGGCAGGTCCGAGATACTGTTGTGAAGAAGTTTAAATCCGGATTTGGATACAAAAAGATTTCCCAAGCTTTAAACATCCCAAGGAGCACTGTGCAAGCGATAATATTGAAATGGAAGGAGTATCAGACCACTGCAAATCTACCAAGACCTGGCCGTCCCTCTAAACTTTCAGCTCATACAAGGAGAAGACTGATCAGAGATGCAGCCAAGAGGCCCATGATCACTCTGGATGAACTGCAGAGATCTACAGCTGAGGTGGGAGACTCTGTCCATAGGACAACAATCAGTTGTTTATTGCACAAATCTGGCCTTTATGGAAGAGTGGCAAGAAGAAAGCCATTTCTTAAAGATATCCATAAAAAGTGTTGTTTAAAGTTTGCCACAAGCCACCTGGGAGACACACCAAACATGTGGAAGAAGGTGCTCTGGTCAGATGAAACCAAAATTGAACTTTTTGGCAACAATGCAAAACGTTATGTTTGGCGTAAAAGCAACACAGCTCATCACACTGAACACACCATCCCCACTGTCAAACATGGTGGTGGCAGCATCATGGTTTGGGCCTGCTTTTCTTCAGCAGGGACAGGGAAGATGGTTAAAATTGATGGGAAGATGGATGGAGCCAAATACAGGACCATTCTGGAAGAAAACTTGATGGAGTCTGCAAAAGACCTAAGACTGGGACGGAGATTTGTCTTCCAACAAGACAATGATCCAAAACATAAAGCAAAATCTACAATGGAATGGTTCACATATCCAGGTGTTAGAATGGCCTAGTCAAAGTCCAGACCTGAATCCAATCGAGAATCTGTGGAAAGAACTGAAAACTGCTGTTCACAAATGCTCTCCATCCAACCTCACTGAGCTCGAGCTGTTTTGCAAGGAGGAATGGGAAAAAATGTCAGTCTCTCGATGTGCAAAACTGATAGAGACATACCCCAAGCGACTTAGAGCTGTAATCGCAGCAAAAGGTGGCACTACAAAGTATTAACTTAAGGGGGCTGAATAATTTTGCACGCCCAATTTTTCAGTTTTTGATTTGTTAAAAAAGTTTGAAATATCCAATAAATGTCGTTCCACTTCATGATTGTGTCCCACTTGTTGTTGATTCTTCACAAAAAAATACAGTTTTATATCTTTATGTTTGAAGCCTGAAATGTGGCTAAAGGTCGCAAAGTTCAAGGGGGCCGAATACTTTCGCAAGGCACTGTATATACAAAGACATGGCTACCCAAAGAGGAGTGTGTATGTGGTCACTGCACGACAGGGGAGGTAGAAACAAAGATGCACTTTCTCCTTTACTGTGATAAATATTCCTCAACAAGAGATTCATTATTCACAGAAATTACTACATTTATTCCTAATTTTAATTTATAAACCCAGAGGAAAAACAAAAAATTATCATAGGCAAAGGAGCAATGTCTCCTCTTGCAGCCAAATATGTATTTTCCTGCCATAGCCTAAGGGACACTAAATAATAACATCTGCATAGTAAATAGTAAATAAATTATTTTTAGTATGAGTGTTATTACTATTAGTGGTATTATTGTTGTCACTAGTATTATTATTATTATTTGTATTATTCTTCTTATTATCGTTGTTGTTGATTATTATTCCAAATGGTACATGTGGTACGGGTTGTAGGGGTGGGGGTGATGGTAATGAGAGCAGTTTAAATGATGGTGGTAGCAGTAGTAGTAATGATGATGGTAGTTGTAGTACTGATGTAATGGTGAGGATGACAATTAGTCAGTTATAAGTTAGTTATGATTTCATTTTCCATGTTTAGCCTTTTACATGTATTATTTTCCTACCATTGAATTTGGTTATTACTATTATTATTATTCTTTATTACAATGGGTATTGTATACATTGTTGCTTTGGCAATATTGACACAATGTTTTTCATGCCAATAAAGCAGCTTGAGAGGGAGCAAGAGACAGAGAGAGAGAGAGAGAGAGAGAGAGAGACAGAGAGAGAGAGAGAGAGAGATAGAGAGAGAGACAGAGAGAGAGACAGAGAGAGAGAGAGAGAGAGACAGAGAGAGAAATAGAGACAGTGAGAGAGAGACAGTGAGAGAGAGAGAGAGAGAGAGAGACAGTGAGAGAGAGAGAGAGAGAGAGGGAGACAGAGAGAGAGAGAGACAGAGAGAGAAATAGAGAAAGAGAGAGAGAGAGAGAGAGAGAGAGAGAGAGAGTGAGAGAGAGAGAGAGAGAGAGAGAGAGAGAGAGACAGAGAGAGAGAGAGAGAGAGAGATAGAGAGAGAGAGACAGAGAGAGAGAGAGAGAGAGAGAGAGAGACAGACAGACAGAAATGTCTTTAAACGCAGAACAAACAAGGTTAGAGCATAACTGAAAGGTCACCGGTTTGAATCCCAGAGCCAACAAGGTGAAATATCTGTCTCTGTTCCCTGGAGCAAGGCAGTAACCCCATTGCTCCAGGGGAGCCGGATAAGGGTGACCCTGGCCCTGACCCCACTCTCTACTGGTGTGTCAGGGGAAGTTGGGATATGAAGAAACACATTTTTATGTGTAACAGGACGAATTATAATAATGATTAATATTGTCATTATTGATGATGATGATGATGATGAGGAAGGCCCAAAAAATTGTCAAAGACTCCTGCCACCCTAGTCATAGTCTGTTCTCTTTGCTACCGCACGGCAAAGCGGTACCGGAGCGCCAAGTCTCAGCCCAAAAAGGCTCCTTAACAGCTTCTACCCCCAAGACATAAGACTGCTGAACAATTAATCAAATGGCTACCGGACTATTTACATTGACCCCCCCCCCCTTTTGTTTTTACATTGCTGCTACTCACTGTTTATTATCTATATATAGTCACTTTACCCCTACCTACATGTACTAACCAGTACCCCCCCACATTGACTTGTTATTGTTACTGCTACTCACTGTTTATTATCTATGCATAGTCACTTTACCCCTACCTACATGTACTAACCAGTACCCCCCCACATTGACTTGTTATTGTTACTGCTACTCACTGTTTATTATCTATGCATAGTCACTTTACCCCTACCTACATGTACTAACCAGTACCCCCCCACATTGACTTGTTATTGTTACTGCTACTCACTGTTTATTATCTATGCATAGTCACTTTACCCCTACCTACATGTACTAACCAGTACCCCCGCACATTGACTTGTTATTGTTACTGCTACTCACTGTTTATTATCTATGCATAGTCACTTTACCCCTACCTACATGTACTAACCAGTACCCCCGCACATTGACTTGTTATTGTTACTGCTACTCACTGTTTATTATCTATGCATAGTCACTTTACCCCTACCTACATGTACTAACCAGTACCCCCCCACATTGACTTGTTATTGTTACTGCTACTCACTGTTTATTATCTATGCATAGTCACTTTTCCCCTACCTACATGTACTAACCAGTACCCCCGCACATTGACTTGTTATTGTTACTGCTACTCACTGTTTATTATCTATGCATAGTCACTTTACCCCTACCTACATGTACTAACCAGTACCCCCCCACATTGACTTGTTATTGTTACTGCTACTCACTGTTTATTATCTATGCATAGTCACTTTACCCCTACCTACATGTACTAACCAGTACCCCCCCACATTGACTTGTTATTGTTACTGCTACTCACTGTTTATTATCTATGCATAGTCACTTTTCCCCTACCTACATGTACTAACCAGTACCCCCGCACATTGACTTGTTATTGTTACTGCTACTCACTGTTTATTATCTATGCATAGTCACTTTACCCCTACCTACATGTACTAACCAGTACCCCCGCACATTGACTTGTTATTGTTACTGCTACTCACTGTTTATTATCTATGCATAGTCACTTTACCCTTACCTACATGTACTAACCAGTACCCCCCCACATTGACTTGTTATTGTTACTGCTACTCACTGTTTATTATCTATGCATAGTCACTTTACCCCTACCTACATGTGCTAACCAGTACCCCCCCACATTGACTTGTTATTGTTACTGCTACTCACTGTTTATTATCTATGCATAGTCACTTTACCCCTACCTACATGTACTAACCAGTACCCCCCCACATTGACTTGTTATTGTTACTGCTACTCACTGTTTATTATCTATGCATAGTCACTTTACCCCTACCTACATGTACTAACCAGTACCCCCCCACATTGACTTGTTATTGTTACTGCTACTCACTGTTTATTATCTATGCATAGTCACTTTACCCCTACCTACATGTACTAACCAGTACCCCCCCACATTGACTTGTTATTGTTACTGCTACTCACTGTTTATTATCTATGCATAGTCACTTTACCCCTACCTACATGTACTAACCAGTACCCCCCCACATTGACTTGTTATTGTTACTGCTACTCACTGTTTATTATCTATGCATAGTCACTTTACCCCTACCTACATGTACTAACCAGTACCCCCCCACATTGACTTGTTATTGTTACTGCTACTCACTGTTTATTATCTATGCATAGTCACTTTACCCCTACCTACATGTACTAACCAGTACCCCCCCACATTGACTTGTTATTGTTACTGCTACTCACTGTTTATTATCTATGCATAGTCACTTTACCCCTACCTACATGTACTAACCAGTACCCCCCCACATTGACTTGTTATTGTTACTGCTACTCACTGTTTATTATCTATGCATAGTCACTTTACCCCTACCTACATGTACTAACCAGTACCCCCGCACATTGACTTGTTATTGTTACTGCTACTCACTGTTTATTATCTATGCATAGTCACTTTTCCCCTACCTACATGTACTAACCAGTACCCCCGCACATTGACTTGTTATTGTTACTGCTACTCACTGTTTATTATCTATGCATAGTCACTTTACCCCTACCTACATGTACTAACCAGTACCCCCCCACATTGACTTGTTATTGTTACTGCTACTCACTGTTTATTATCTATGCATAGTCACTTTTCCCCTACCTACATGTACTAACCAGTACCCCCCCACATTGACTTGTTATTGTTACTGCTACTCACTGTTTATTATCTATGCATAGTCACTTTACCCCTACCTACATGTACTAACCAGTACCCCCCCACATTGACTTGTTATTGTTACTGCTACTCACTGTTTATTATCTATGCATAGTCACTTTTCCCCTACCTACATGTACTAACCAGTACCCCCCCACATTGACTT
The DNA here is from genome assembly GCF_057628025.1 of Oncorhynchus mykiss. NCBI lineage: Eukaryota > Metazoa > Chordata > Actinopteri > Salmoniformes > Salmonidae > Oncorhynchus > Oncorhynchus mykiss. Next base: position 10,674,819 of record NC_143027.1, on the reverse strand, counting down.
GTTATTGTTACTGCTACTCACTGTTTATTATCTATGCATAGTCACTTTACCCCTACCTACATGTACTAACCAGTACCCCCCCACATTGACTTGTTATTGTTACTGCTACTCACTGTTTATTATCTATGCATAGTCACTTTACCCCTACCTACATGTACTAACCAGTACCCCCCCACATTGACTTGTTATTGTTACTGCTACTCACTGTTTATTATCAATGCATAGTCACTTTACCCCTACCTACATGTACTAACCAGTACCCCCGCACATTGACTTGTTATTGTTACTGCTACTCACTGTTTATTATCTATGCATAGTCACTTTTCCCCTACCTACATGTACTAACCAGTACCCCCCCACATTGACTTGTTACCGGTATCCCCTGTATATAGCCTCGTTCTTGTTATTTTATTTTTTATTTTCTATTTTATTTTTTACTTTAGTTGATTTGGTAAATATTTTCTTAACTCTTTCTTGAACTGCACTGTTGGTTAAGGGCTTGTAAGTGAGCATTTCATGGTAAGGTCTACCTGTTGTATTCGGCCCATGTGACAAATAAAGTTTGTTTTTATTTGATATATTATTGTTATTATTATTATGATTGTGTGTGTGTGTGTGTGTGTGTGTGTGTGTGTGTGTGTGTGTGTGTGTGTGTGTGTGTTTGTGGTGTGTGTGTGGTGTGTGTGTGTGTGTGTGTGTTTGTGGTGTGTGTGTGGTGTGTGTGTGTGTGTGTGTTTGTGGTGTGTGTGTGTGGTGTGTGTGTGCGTGTGTGAGAGAGAGAGAGGGAGAGGGTTTTGACATCAGTCTACATACAACACTCAGGATGCGCTACTCGCTCACCTGTAAACACACAATATATGTGTGTGCGTGTGTGTGTGTGTTTAAGTTTAAGTGCTCCCACAGCGATCCACCCTAATTTCTATCATTGTGTGTTTGCTTTACAGCAACTGTCATTTCTGCTCACTGGAATTACACAAATTATAGTGTTCGCTCGCTCCATTAGCTGCTCCATGATGCCAAAATATTATCGCTAGTTAAGAGTTGACATGGATACATATTTATGCTTGTTTGTATAAAGTATTCATGGGTTTTTCTCCCACCCACAGCATACTCCATGTTTTATGAGAGACTACAGCATTTCCATATAGCATGATCCACCCAGCTGTCTCATGATGTCCATAAAATGAGGGTCTCTATTCAGTGTGTATCACTGAAGCATTACAGATTGTGTGTCTCTGTTCTGTGTGTATCACTGAAGCATTACAGATTGTGTGTCTCTGTTCAGTGTGTATCACTGAAGCATTACAGATTGTGTGTCTCTGTTCAGTGTGTATCACTGAAGCCTTACAGATTGTGTGTCTCTGTTCTGTGTGTATCACTGAAGCATTACAGATTGTGTGTCTCTGTTCAGTGTGTATCACTGAAGCCTTACAGATTGTGTGTCTCTGTTCAGTGTGTATCACTGAAGCCTTACAGATTGTGTGTATCTGTTCAGTGTGTATCACTGAAGCATTAGAGATTGTTTGTCTCTGTTCAGTGTGTATCACTGAAGCATTACAGATTGTGTGTCTCTGTTCAGTGTGTATCACTGAAGCATTACAGATTGTGTGTCTCTGTTCTGTGTGTATCACTGAAGCATTAGAGATTGTGTGTCTCTGTTCCGTGTGTATCACTGAAGCATTACAGATTGTGTGTCTCTGTTCAGTGTGTATCACTGAAGCATTACAGATTGTGTGTCTCTGTTCAGTGTGTATCACTGAAGCATTACAGATGGTGTGTCTCTGTTCCGTGTGTATCACTGAAGCATTACAGATGGTGTGTCTCTGTTCAGTGTGTATCACTGAAGCCTTGCAGATTGTGTGTCTCTGTTCAGTGTGTATCACTGAAGCATTACAGATTGTGTGTCTCTGTTCCGTGTGTATCACTGAAGCATTACAGATTGTGTGTCTCTGTTCAGTGTGTATCATTACAGATTGCGTGATAGAGATGTAAAGGACATATGCAGTGTTTACCGTGTATACTGTCTGCTAACGCGGGACCATTGCCTTTAACTTCCAATCCCACTGTAACGCTGAACTTTCCCGTGGGTTAAATAGCTTGACAGCTTTCATGACTGCAGTCTACTTACAGTCAGAGGCGTCAGAAAGGGAACACAGTCAAAAGCATTTGCTTTAAAGTGGATAATTGCACCATCAGATGCCATATTTAAGAAATGTATAATATTACTCAGGCTGGTCAATCCTGACAAAATATGTATTGAATTCCTGAATATATATTCTAATCGGTTTTTCTTCTTCTCTCTCTATCGTTGTGTTTTTCAGGTTGTGGAGACGAATCTCATGGCATTCGACTGTCACTGGATCAGCATCAATGAGGTCAGTGTGGAGGCAGCCAAGGCTACAGTGTGGCATGCTGGGTTGTGGTGTTGTTGTTGTGTTTGGGGTGGGTATGCTTATAGCTGTTTGCCGAGGTAACAGTAGGGGGTACTGCAGAACACTGGGGGGGGGATCACAAATACCCTCAAAATGAACACAATTTGTGTATCACAAATACCCTCAAAATGAACACAAACAAAGACACACACATAAATTAACATGTTTCATGTTGAAAGGACAGGTTTGATCTTTAGTATGAATGAGAGATGATGGCTATAATGATGTTCCTTTATCTACAACTCACCCCACTGAAGTTCGGATTGAAAAGCAGAGCGTTCATAACTGACAGTCCTATATCTGGGGACGTATAACTGACCCTCTATATCTGGGGACGTATAACTGACCCTCTATATCTGGGGACGTATAACTGACCCTCTATATCTGGGGACGTATAACTGACCCTCTATATCTGGGGACGTATACCTGACCCTCTATATCTGGGGACGTATAACTGACCCTCTATATCTGGGGACGTATAACTGACCCTCTATATCTGGGGACGTACAACTGACCCTCTATATCTGGGGACGTATAACTGACCCTCTATATCTGGGGACGTATAACTGACCCTCTATATCTGGGGACGTATAACTGACCCTCTATATCTGGGGACGTATAACTGACCCTCTATATCTGGGGACGTATAACTGACCCTCTATATCTGGGGACGTATAACTGACCCTCTATATCTGGGGACGTATACCTGACCCTCTATATCTGGGGACGTATAACTGACCCTCTATATCTGGGGACGTATAACTGACCCTCTATATCTGGGGACGTATAACTGACCCTCTATATCTGGGGACGTATAACTGACCCTCTATATCTGGGGACGTATAACTGACCCTCTATATCTGGGGACGTATACCTGACCCTCTATATCTGGGGACGTATAACTGACCCTCTATATCTGGGGACGTATAACTGACCCTCTATATCTGGGGACGTACAACTGACCCTCTATATCTGGGGACGTATAACTGACCCTCTATATCTGGGGACGTATAACTGACCCTCTATATCTGGGGACGTATAACTGACCCTCTATATCTGGGGACGTATGGCATGAAGACAGACTGGAACAGTCTGCCTTCTCTCTCTCTCTCTCTCTCTCGCCCTTTCCTTCCATGCCTCCCTGCTTGGCTTGTTCCACATGGCGGGGTGAATGAGCACAAATGCCAACACACTGATCCAAATGAATACTGGCAAGTGAGGAAAAAAATAATACCACTTCAAGAGAAATTGAAATGGGGTCCGCCGAGACGGAGGGATGTTTTTCCACGCTCTTCCTCAATAAGAGCAGGATGGATTTGGGGCTGCTGGGGGATGGTCCCCTGTAGTTACCAGGATAGGTTTGAGGGAACTAGAGGGTGCATCCTAATAATATATCTCTCGTTCACTACTTCCCACAACTCTAATAGCAGTGGATTTGTTGGGACATGGTGGGGGTTTCATGTACCTGTCATATCCTTTCAAATCAGTGACGGGAAGTAGACAGTGTACACTTTTGTGAGAAAAGAGAGATAATTGGGACATAGCCAGACATTCACAGTCCCTGCATGGGGTGGTCTTGCTGACTCGTGTTAAAAGACCAACCTGAATACAGTAGGTTGACGTGTGAATCGGCACAGCGTCACTCTCAGAATACAAAGATGCCATGGATAGGAATTCAAAACTAAAGAATATGCCAGTAATACCAGAACTATACTAGACTGTTGGCATTACTTTAATTCAGACTGAAGAGCATAGAAAGCAGCTTAAACTTATTCAGAAATATATTAGGTGACATTGTTGTCTTGAACCTACAGATGTAGGATCTTAATTTGAGCCAGTTTGCTACAGACGAACGATCAAACAGACAAGGGTAATCCTTATTCTTCTGGAAAATGTTATCCCAAGCGGGGGACTTCTGTCCGCCATTAATTCCACATTTGTTTCACATTTTTGCTGTGCCGCCAGGTGTTATGGGGATAGCAAAGGATGCATGTGATTGGGACATGCCAATTTTGACATCCTTCCTAGAAATTCTGCCTCATAAGGCAGCATCCTTAGTATTACCAGTTGCCTCGTTAAACCATCAATACACACTGAATTCACCTGCACAGCTGGTCTTAATTGCAACCATTATTGGTCACCTCATTACCGCTCTCTAGAAGATGCTTGCAACCAAAGTGAACCCTGGACTGAAATGTGTAACTACATCAAGTCAATCAGGGGATTGAGTTGTTCATGCCAGAAGGATGTGGGCTGGAACCGAGCCCATGCGGTAGACCTATATTTTCACCCTAAAGGCAGCAGCCCTAACTGCTAGACCACCCCATGATTGATCTCAAGTTTGACAGTTCATTCGTAACCTTAATATGCAGGAGACTCTTGTATGCCTTAGCCTAGTGGAGACCAATATCTATCTTGTGTTTTTAAGATATATAAAATGATGGTTGTTGATGTGTACGGCTGCATTTCAGATACGTTCTTGTAAATGTTTGGGTTGCAGTAATAGGCTTAGCGTTTGAGCGAACAAGAGAGAACATCATTTTGATAGCAAGCCCTGATTCCCATGATTCGACTGCCCGGCATGGAGAGAAAGAGAACTGCTCAAGTTAAGATCTGACATCTGAACAAGTTTGCTACAAGTTCCTGCAACAACAGGATGATCAAATTAAGATACGGCATCTGTAATCGCTTTGGTCTATTCAGAGAAGAACCCGCTCTCCTATTTTAAATGTCAATCGCCTTAGCATTTGTCCAAAAGTATCACACGTCAAGTTAAATTACATTCTCCTTGCCATGCGGACTCCTAGTCACGGCTGATATGTCATGTAATCTAGACAGAAAGTTTGACAGAAAACAAGTCGGGGCAAATCCCTGACCCTAATTAAGCTTTAACCACCGAGTCCCCCAGAGGGACCACAGTCATGTCCCAATAATTTACACTGACGACATGCCAAGTGCTTTTAGTACATGTCCACTGAAAGTCAAATGAGTTGACGTTTGTCAATTGGTACGTACCAGCACTTTGGAGGAGTTTGTACTCCTGCTAATAAAAACGTGTAAAAAACAAATGCCTCCCTGACAGTATTTATTTTCTGGCCCTTGACCACGCTATGCTCGGGGAACGGCAAAGATGTTTTTGGCAGCAACTTTCTTAGCACTTTTCTGTGTTTATTCCGCTTTTTGTCAGAGCTTAGCGAGATAATCCCCTTCCTCGTTTTACCGGGGGGACATGTTTGGGCTGTTGCCTATTACAAAGAGACCAGAATTTGACACATCACGTTGCTAAATCGTTTGAAACTAGATTGGCTGTTCCTCTGTTGGCAGACAGGTGTATCGTTGCGTTCTGTTTGGATGTGGAGAATGGCCACCAGAGCAGTGATATTAGTGAACGCGGTCACCATCACCAATGTCATGCAGAGGAAACATGTGCAAATAAAAATCAGCCAGCCAGAACAGCTTGGTGGAGTTTTGGAGCTACCTTCACCAGGGACGTTCCGACGTCTGCATTCATTAAATCATCAGACCCTGCTCCCCGCGCTCTGCATGTCCGGTCTAAAAAGAGGGAGATGTCTTTAGGCTAAAATTAGCAAGGTTCCACAAGGACGAACACATGCACATGCGCTCTCTCTCTTCTATGCACCTCACTCACTCCCCTCTCATGTGATCATGTGATCAAATGAATAATGGCTAGATGCACGAGGCACAAGTGCTTTCTTAACACAATATGGAAATAGTATAATAAATGCAATTTATCGTATGAATTGATCCATGACATATTGATGATTACATTTACATTTTAGTCATTTAGAAGACACTCTTCTCCGCAGTGACTTACAGGAGCAATTAGGGTTAAGTGCTTTGCTCAAGAGAACATACTTTTCACCTTTTGGTTACTGGCCCAATGCATCCAATGCTTTTAACCGCTAGGCTTCCTGCCGCCAAACTTACTATAGGATTACTATAGGATTACTATAAGCTTACTATACGATTACAATAGGATTACTATACGATTACTATAGGATTACTAAACAATTACTATAGGATTACTATACAATTACTATAGGATTACTATACGATTACTTATACGATTATTATAAGCTTACTATACGATTACAATAGGATTACTGTACGATTACTATACGATTACTATACAATTACCATAGGATTACTATACGATTACTATACAATTACTATACAATTACTATACAATTACTATAGGATGACTATACAACTACTATAGGATTACTATACAATTACTATAGGATTACTATAGGATGACTATACAACTACTATAGGATTACTATACAATTACTATAGGATTACTATAAGCTTACAATACGATTACAATAGGATTACTATACAATTTCTATACGATTACTATAGGATTACTATGAAATAACTATAGGATTACTATACGCTTACTATACAATAACTATAGGATTACTATACGCTTACTATACAATTACTATAGGATTACTATACGATTTCTATATGATTACTATACGATTAGTGCAGTATATGATTACAATAAATCCCTTTATATCAGTTGTGTATTTGTTTATACGGCAAATAATTGGTTTCCCTCTGTTCTTCTGAACACACTTTTTCCTGTGGTGTCTGTCTGTCTGTCTGTCTGTCTGTCTGTCTGTCTGTCTGTCTGTCTGTCTGTCTGTCTGTCTGTCTGTCTGTGTGTTTGTGTGTGTGTGTGTGTGTGTGTGTGTGTGTGTGTGTGTGTGTGTGTGTGTGTGTGTGTGTGTGTGTGTGTGTGTGTGTGTGTGTGTGTGTGTGTGTGTGTGTGTGTGTGTGTGACTCTTTGGGATCCTGCAGGAAATCTCAGACCAGGACGTCCAAGAACTGGTGATGAAGTCAATTGGGCGTCTGACCCTGATCAGGCAGACCTTCCCCCTGCCCCAGAACACCAGCCAGCGCTGTGTCAAGCACAACCACCGCATCAACACCTCCCTCTGCGACCCCAAGGACCCCAAAGCTCAGACACTGGAGGTAACACACACCACACCAAGGGTGTCCCCTGAATGGCTCCCTTTTGATGATATAGTCTACTACTTTAGACCAGAGCCCTGTCAAAAGTAGTTCACTTCATAGGGAATATGGTGTCATTGTCCCCTCATTACCCCCTTTGCCACCCCTCCTTTTCCTCCAATTTCACAACTTCAAATGATCTCAAAGTTGTTGATGGCACCAACGTTGTCGCCCTGTGCCCCCAGGCTTGTGTTGTCTTCCCGGCTTTGTAATTCATTTTTGGAGAAGTAGGCCCACAATTTGTTTGTATCAAACATCATAATTCATTGCAATATTATCATGGAAATGTGGCACATCATTTCTTTGTCGTTATAAAAATAAAATGTGTCCCTGGGCAGCAATATTGTGTCTATAATTATTGTTGAACATCAAGCCTTCAAATACAACAAATGCAGGGAGGAAAAGAACATTGTACCTAGGGTTTTATATTTTCACCTAATTTTAAACATTTTCCTTCCAGGGAATAAATCACTTTTCTCCCCGGTAAGCCGGTATTTCCCGCCAAAACCGGAAGTGTCATTCATATAAAACCAGTTGGGCAACATTATTATACATAATAATAATTCATTATAATTCGTCGTCATTCATTATCACTCATTATCATTCATCAGTATTCATTATCGTTCATTATCATCATTAGCATTCGTCGTCGTTCATTATCGTTCATGATCGTTCGCCATCATGCATTATCATTCGTCGTCATTCAGCATAATTCATTATCATTCTCCATCATTCATTATCATTTGTTATCATTCATTATCATCCGCCGTCCTTCATTATCATTCATTATCATTCATCATCATTCATTAGCATTCGTCGTCATTCATTATCGTTCATTATCGTTCGCCATCATGCATTATCATTCGTCGTCATTCAGCATAATTCATTATCATTCTCCATCATTCATTATCATTTGTTATCATTCATTATCATCCGCCGTCCTTCATTATCATCCATTATCATTCATCATCATTCATTATCATTCGTCATCATTCATTATCATTCGTCATCATTCATTATCATTCACCATCATTCATTATCATGAATTATCATTCATTATCGTTCGTCATCATTCATTATCATTCATTATCATTCGTCATCATTAGTTCGCCTACTTTAGCCTGAAAATGTATGGTAGTCTATTTCTAGAGCTCAGTGTCTTGTTTTTTAAAATGTTTATGCCTATTTATGTCGGAGTTTTGAAACAGACTGAATCACTTAGGCAACAATTGTTTTAACAATTGGTCAAAACGCATAAGCTAGCCTACATCATATCCCAAATATAGCCACTGTCACATATACACCGGGATTCAGGGAGCAGGTGTAGCAGACGAGTTTAGTAATGAAGAATGCAGATGAACAAAACAAGAGAAGCGTACAGAACGTGAAGGAAAACAAACCAACACTGTCTGATGACTGAGGCCACTGAGAGCTACATAAAGGGAAGGTCATCCAGGTGATGATGAAGTCCAGGTGTGCGTAATGATGGATACCAGGTGCGCGTAATGATGGATGCCAGGTGTGCGTAATGATGGATGCCAGGGCCGGTGGTTAGTAGACCGGCGACGTGGAGCGCTGGAGAAGGGGAGCGGGAGAAGGCGTGAAAATAAATAAAACTTGAGCCTTCTGGCGTCACAAACTTGGACTAGGTCTACATAATAACATTAAATAAATAACTCCAACCTAGCCTAACAAATCTAGCATGAAGAGAGCCACACAAACTGAGGTTATGGGCTACAGTCTTATAAAAAAGGGCCCCAAAAGGGTTCTTCAGCTGTTCCTTTTTGGTTTCAGGTCTAATGTTTTTGGGTACTATGTAGAACATACCACTCTGCATACCACTGCTGTCTTGCTTCTGAAGCTAAGCAGGGTTGGTCCTGGTCAGTTTCTGGATGGGAGACCAGATGCTGCTGGAAGTGGTGTTGGAGGGCCAGTAGGATGCACTCTTTCCTCTGGTCTAAAAAAATATCCCAATGCCCCAGGGCAGTGATTGGGGACACTGCCCTGTGTAGGGTGCCGTCTTTCGGATGGGATGTTAAACGGGTGTCCTGACCCTCTGAGGTCATTAAAGATCCCATGGCACTTATCGTAAGAGTAGGGGTGTTAACCCCGGTGTCCTGGCTAAATTCCCAATCTGGCCCTCAAACCATCAAGGTCACCTAATAATCCCCAGTTTACAATTGGCTCATTAATCCCCCTCCTCTCCCCTGTAACTATTCCCCAGGTCGTTGCTGTAAATGAGAACATGTTCTCAATCAATTTACCTGGTAAAATAACAGATAAATAAATAAAAAAGTAAAGTGTTTTACATGGAACCAAAAAGGGTTCCTTAAAGGGTTCTAGTATGGGGACTGCCGAAGAACCCTTTTAGGTTCTAGATATTACGTTTTTTTCTAGGAATGTACATATCAAATAACCTGGCACCCTGTAGCAAACAAACCTACCCATAATGCACATATATAGGCCCTACCTGTTCAACTGTTATTCTTTCTTCTGAAGTGGGCTCTCAAAAACCACAGTGCCCTCTGCACTCAGGCGGATCCTGATCTTGATATAAATTGTCCGCCGACTAAAAAAAGGCTTGCCTGACCTCTGTGGTGTCCTGGATGGTGTCCTGGATGATGTCCTGGAAGGTGTCCTGGAAAATGTCCTGGATGGTATCATGGATGGTGGTCTGGATGGTGTCATGGATGATGGCCTGGATGGTGTCATGGATGATGGCCTGGATGGTATCATGGATGATGGCCTGGAAGGTATCATGGATGATGGCCTGGATGGTATCATGGATGATGGCCTGGATGGTATCATGGATGATGGCCTGGATGGTATCATGGATGGTGTCCTGGATGGTGTCCTGGATGATGTCCTGGAAGGTGTCCTGGAAAATGTCCTGGATGGTATCATGGATGGTGGTCTGGATGGTGTCATGGATGATGGCCTGGATGGTGTCATGGATGATGGCCTGGATGGTATCATAGATGATGGCCTGGATGGTATCATGGATGATGGCCTGGATGGTATCATGGATGATGGCCTGGATGGTATCATGGATGATGGCCTGGATGGTGGCCTGGATAATGTCCTGGATAGTGTCCTTGAAGGTGACCCGGATGGTGGCCTGGATGGTGTCATTGTAGGTGACCTGGAATTTGGCCTGGATGGTGTCATTGTAGGTGGCCTGGATGGTGTCGTGGATGGTGGCCTGGATGGTTGCCTGGATGATGGCCTGCATGCTATCCTTGAAGGTGCACTGGAAGGTGGCCTGGATGGTGTCATGGATGATGGCCTGGATGGTGTCATGGACGGTGACTTGGATGGTGTCATGGATGGGGACCTGGATGGTGACTTGGATGGTGTTCTAGATGGTGTCCTTGAAGGTGACCTGGATGGTGGCCTTGATGGCGAGTGCCTCAAACAGGTGCAGGTAACTGTTGGTTGCGGCTTCAAACAGGAAGAACTCCTTATAGAGGATTTTCAGGAGGTTGGATTCCTGTTGGTTGATGGCTTGCTGCAACATTGTTGACGAGTTTGGTGTTGCTTGCACATCTTTTGCAGCACCTTCATCCTCTGTGCTGCTCTCCTCTTCCTCGAATAGTCGTTTGACGAGGCCCTTGCCATCCTCAATAACATGGCCCTTCTCAACAGCATGGCCCTTCTCAACAGCATGGCCCTTCTCAACAGCATGGCCCTTCTCAACAGCATGGCTCTTCTCAACAGCATGGCCCTTCTCAACAGCATGGCTCTTCTTAACAGCATGGCTCTTCTCAACAGCATGGCCCTTCTCTACAACATGGCACTTCTCAACAGCATGGCTCTTCTCAACAGCATGGCCCTTCTCAACAGCATGGCACTTCTCAACAGCATGGCTCTTCTCAACAGCATGGCTCTTCTCAACAGCATGGCACTTCTCAACAGCATGGCCCTTCTCAACAGCATGGCACTTCTCAACAGCATGGCCCTTCTCAACAGCATGGCTCTTCTCAACAGCATGGCCCTTCTCAAAAGTTGGAGACAATTTTGTAACCGTATTAACTGCATTTCAAGGCTGCATGTTTATTTCAGCATAATGCGTGCACTTTGAATTTAAGTAAATATGGTAGGCTACAACAGCGCTCACACTCACACACACACTGAGCGTTGATGATTCATCATACAGATTGAACACTTCCATTTCATGTCACGCTGTTCATAAAAATATTTCCACTGCTTCAGAGTCCAATGGCAGCGAGATTTACATCGCTCCAGCTGTCGCTTGGCATTGCGCATGGTGATCTTAGGCTTCTGTGTGGCTGGTCAGCCATGGAAACCCATTTCATGAAGCTCCCGATGAACAGTAATTCCGCTGACATTGCTTCCAGGGGCAGTTTAGAACTTGGTAGTGAGTGTTGCAACTGAGGACAGGCGATTTTTACGCATTACGTGCTTCAGCACTCAGCGGTCCTGTTCTGTGAGCTTGTGTGGCCTACGTTACTCCTAGACGTTTCCACTTCACAATAACAGCACTTACTGTTGACCAGGGCAGCTCTAGTCGGGCAGAAATTTGACAAACTGACTTGTTGGAAAGGTGGCATCCTATGACGGCGCCCAGTTGAATGTCACTGAGCTCCTCAGTAAGGCCATTCTATTGTTTGCATGGTTGTGTGCTTGATTTTATACACCTGTCAGCAACAGGTGTGGCTAAAATAGCCAAATCCACTAATTTGGAGGGGTGTCCACACAGTTTTGTATATATAGTTTAGCAGTGACAGATACAGACCGTGCTTAGTAATACACAGAGATTATTTTTATTTTGATCAGTAGAAGACTGGCACAGACAGACAGACAGACAGACAGACAGACATAAAGAGACAGACAGACAAACAGACAGACAGACAGACAGACAGACAGAGAGACAGACAGACAGACAGACAGACAGACAGACAGACAGACAGACAGACATAAAGAGACAGACAGACAGACAGTGCCAAGTGTGGTGCGGAATACTGAGAGGACAGACGGAGAGCAGCGGCAGTCAGTGGAGGACAGTGTGTGCCCGGTGCAGTTGTGAATAGTGCAGTTAGGCCTGTGTTTTCTGTCAGTGTGGAGGCAGAGGAGCAGTCAGGAGAGTGCCCCAGAAGAAGCCCAATTTCACACTGGACTGGAGCGCATCATCTGGGTCTGCATGACCACACTCCCCCCCCCCACACCCACCCACACAAACACACACACACGCGCGCCTATGCACACACACGAATACATGTATGCACAAACACACTCACTGCCTCTTCCTGTATAGCAGTGGTCAGCGATCACCCAGCCTCTCATAGGAGCCAATCTCAACAGGTCAACCACTGCCAACCCTCCTCACACTCCCAGGATTTCCATGACCCCCCCCCCCCCCCCCCCCTCATAATTGTATGATTGGATCCACCCACCGCCAATTATGCTTGTGGTTTGTCCCACTCCCCAGAGGTCGCGGTTTGTCCCACTCCCCAGAGGTCGCGGTTTGTCCCACTCCCCAGAGGTCGCGGTTTGTCCCACTCCCCAGAGGTCGCGGTTTGTCCCAATCCCCAGAGGTCGCGGTTTGTCCCACTCCCCAGAGGTTGCGGTTTGTGAAGTAAAACAAGTTGTGCAAGGCTTTTAAGGGTAACAGAGCTCCTCACTTTCTCTCTCTTCTCAACCCTTAATTATGTGAGCTACTTGTAACAAATAAAGAACTGTCACATTTAACATGTTAAATTCATAAGCACGAATAATAATTATATATAAAGGGATATTTTTCAAGTGGAGAAAGTTTCTATTGCTAGTTATACATCTCGTGTGTGAGAGCTTTTTCTCAAAACGAGTGATAATTGTTCACGGTTATATTGGACTCAATTTTGTGAGTTCAAAGACAACTTTGGTGGTATTATAAACTTTGAAACAACTTTTTTCTAATTGGCTACTGACTTAAAGAATATACTAGCAAAGAAGAGCTGTTTCTCTGAACCTCAGTCAGTACAAGGGACGTTCCCCTACAATGAAAGGCAGCAATCACTCGAAAGGTTGGAAGCACTGATCTAGCAACCCCCATGCTTCAGCCTATTTATATATAGCCACTACACTGCATTTTTTAAAACTAGGCAAGTCAGTTAAGAACAGATTCTTATTTTCAATTATGGCCTAGGAACAGTGGGTTAACTGCCTTGTTCAGGGGCTGTAACGTAATTCCTCCTCCTCTGACGAGGAGTAGTCAAGATCGGACCAATGCATAGCGTGGTATGTGTCCATGTTAATATTTAATAAATCAACTGAACACTGAATAACAAAACAACAAATTGAAAGACCGAAACAACAACGAAACAGTCCTGTCTGAGAAACAACCTAAACAGAAAACACTAGACAGAAAATAATCACCCACAAAGCACAGGTGGGAAAAGGCTACCTAAGTATGATTCTCAATCAGAGACAACGAACGACAGCTGCCTCTGATTGAGAACCATACCAGGCCAAACACATAAACACAACATAGAAAAAAGAACATAGACTACCCACCCCATCTCACGCCCTGACCAAACTAAAACAAAGAAACTAAGGTCAGAACATGACAGGGGAAGAATGCCAGATTCTTACATTGTCAGCTCAGGGATTTGATCTTGCAACCATTTCAGTTACAAGTCCAACACTCTAACCACTAGGCTACCTGCCGCTACCTGCCAGATCAGTTGGGCTACAGCTGATAATGCTGATTGCTAAATAATATATCAGCCTGATAATATAATATGGGATAATATGTCATTAGGCACTTTTTTGAAGGGGAAAATTATATTTTAATGCTGTCAATTATTTTTATTCAATGGTAGACTCCCTCAAGCACTTATGTAACATAGCAAACTTTCAATCAATCTTTCTCACAGACGTTCTACAAAATAATTGCCAAGCATGGTTACTTACTGAAACGTTAAAATTATACCAACCTTTTAATGAAATACAGAAAAATATTGGCATTTCAGATGTGATATATTGACCAAAATAAGAGAACAGTTTTAGATGTATTTTCCCTTAAAAATTCACCAGAAACAACCATTTCACAGCTATTTAAAAAATATATATCTCCTGGGAAAGCATGCTTCAACAAGTCACATAATATGTTGCATTAACTCACTGTGTGTGTAATGATAGTGTTTAACATGATCTCTGTACCCCAACACATAAAAATACAGTGGGGCAAAAAAGTATTTAGTCAGCCACCAATTGTGAAAGTTATCCCACTTAAAAAGATGAGAGAGGCCTGTAATTTTCATCATAGGTACACTTCAACTATGACAGACAAAATGAGAGAAAAAAATCTGGAAAATCACACTGTAGGATTTTTTATGAATTTGTTTGCAAATTATGGTGGAAAATAAGTATTTGGTCAATAACAAAAGTTTATCTCAATACTTTGTTATATACCCTTTGTTGGCAATGACAGAGGTCAAACGTTTTCTGTAAGTCTTCACAAGGTTTTCACACACTGTTGCTGGTATTTTGGCCCATTCCTCCATGCAGATCTCCTCTAGAGCAGTGATGTTTTGGGGCTGTTGCTGGGCAACACGAAGATCTTCTTCTGTTGGCACTCCAAAAGGTCCCAGCTACATCACAAATGGTCCTTTAGTTCAATAAAGTCCTTCTTTATATCCCCAAAAACTCAGTTTAGCTGGCGCGCTGCATTCAAAATGCATACAAAATGAATCCCAAACGTTACCAATACACTTCTCCAAACAAGTAAAAAAATGTAGGTACCCTAATTTGTAAATAAATGATCAAATTTAAGGCGGAGAATCGTTATTGTCATTACCGGAGATAAACAACAAAGTACGCGCTCTCATCCAAAAAATAATGTTCTGGATGGTTTGCCCTCGGTCTTTTACCTTCCATGTCAGTTCTGTTATACTCACAGCCATTATTTTAACAGTTTTAGAAACTTTAGAGTCTATCCAAATATACCAATGCATATATGCATATCCTAGCTTCTGGGCCTGAGTAACAGGCAGTTTACTTTGGGCACGCTTGTCATCCAGTCGTCAAAATACTGTCTCCTAGCCCAAAGATTAAATAAAGGTTAAAATAAAAAACTGACATTGACAGTGATATGCCTGATTGCTGACAATGATGGGACTGCCTACAGGGATGAGGTAAGCCCTGCTAGTATAGTGACAGGGAAGTGACAGGGAAACCATTTCTCCCTCAATGTCAGCAACACAAAGGAGCTGATTGTGGACTACAGGAAATGGAGGGCTGAGCATGCCCCCATTCACATTGATGGGGTTGTAGTGGAGATGGCTGAGTGCTTTAAGTTCCTCGGTGTCCACATCATTATTAACCTATCATGGCCCAAACACACCAGTCCAGTTGTGAAGAGGGCACGACAACGCCTCTTCCCCCTCAGGAGGCTGAAAGGATTTGGCATGGGTCCTGAGATCCTCAAAAAAGTTATACAGCTGCACCATTGAGAGCGTCTTGACTGGTTGCATCACCGCTTGGTATGGCAACTGCTCAGCATCTGACCTCAAGGCTCTACAGAGGGTGGTGTGTATGGCCCAGTACATCACTTTATTTTACCTTTATTTAACTAGGCAAGTCAGTTAAGAACATATTCTTATTTTCAATGACAGCCTGGTGGGTTAACTGCCTGTTCAGGGGCAGAATGACAGGTTTGTACCTTGTCAGCTCGGGGATTTGAACTTGCAACCTTCCGGTTACTAGTCCAACACTCTAACCACTAGGCTTCCCTGCCGCCCCAGGCAATGTCATAGGAAGGCCCTAAAAATGGTTAGCTACCCAAGTCACAGTCTTTTCTCTCTGCTACAGCACGGCAAGTGATACCGGAGAACCAAGTCTGGGACCAAAAGGATCCTGAACAGCGTCTACCCCAAAGCCATAAGACTGTTGAACAGTTAATTAAATATCTACCTGGACTTTCTGCTTTTCACCCTACATATACATATTACCTCAATGAATCACCTAACCAAACCCTACATATACATATTACCTCAATGAATCACCTAACCAAACCCTACATATACATATTACCTCAATGAATCACCAAACCAAACCCTACATATACATATTACCTCAATGAATCACCTAACCAAACCCTACATATACATATTACCTCAATGAATCACCTAACCAAACCAAACCCTACATATATATATTACCTCAATGAATCACCTAACCAAACCCTACATATACATATTACCTCAATGAATCACCTAACCAAACCCTACATATACATATTACCTCAATGAATCACCTAACGAAACCCTACATATACATATTACCTCAATGAATCACCTAACCAAACCCTACATATACATATTACCTCAATGAATCACCTAACCAAACCAAACCCTACATATACATATTACCTCAATGAATCACCTAACCAAACCAAACCCTACATATACATATTACCTCAATGAATCACCTAACCAAACCAAACCCTACATATACATATTACCTCAATGAATCACCTAACCAAACCCTACATATACATATTACCTCAATGAATCACCTAACCAAGCCCTACATATACATATTACCTCAATGAATCACCTAACGAAACCCTACATATACATATTACCTCAATGAATCACCTAACCAAGCCCTACATATACATATTACCTCAATGAATCACCTAACCAAGCCCTACATATACATATTACCTCAATGAATCACCTAACCAAACCCTACATATACATATTACCTCAATGAATCACCTAACCAAGCCCTACATATATATATTACCTCAATGAATCACCTAACCAAACCCTACATATACATATTACCTCAATGAATCACCTAACCAAACCCTACATATACATATTACCTCAATGAATCACCTAACCAAACCCTACATATACATATTACCTCAATTAATCACCTAAAGAAACCCTACATATACATATTACCTCAATGAATCACCTAACCAAACCCTACATATACATATTACCTCAATGAATCACCTAACGAAACCCTACATATACATATTACCTCAATGAATCACCTAACCAAACCCTACATATACATATTACCTCAATGAATCACCTAACCAAACCAAACCCTACATATACATATTACCTCAATGAATCACCTAACGAAACCCTACATATACATATTACCTCAATGAATCACCTAACCAAACCCTACATATACATATTACCTCAATGAATCACCTAACCAAACCAAACCCTACATATACATATTACCTCAATGAATCACCTAACGAAACCCTACATATACATATTACCTCAATGAATCACCTAACCAAACCCTACATATACATATTACCTCAATGAATCACCTAACCAAACCAAACCCTACATATACATATTACCTCAATGAATCACCTAAAGAAACCCTACATATACATATTACCTCAATGAATCACCTAAAGAAACCCTACATATACATATTACCTCAATGAATCACCTAAAGAAACCCTACATATACATATTACCTCAATGAATCACCTAAAGAAACCCTACATATACATATTACCTCAATGAATCACCTAAAGAAACCCTACATATACATATTACCTCAATGAATCACCTAACCAAACCCTACATCTACATATTACCTCAATGAATCACCTAAAGAAACCCTACATATACATATTACCTCAATGAATCACCAAACCAAACCCTACCTATACATATTACCTCAATGAATCACCAAACCAAACCCTACCTATACATATTACCTCAATGAATCACCTCTTGAACCCCAGTACACTGACTGGGTACCGGTACTCCTTGTATATAACCTTGTTATTGTTATTTTGTGTTTTTTTTTATTGTGTTATTATTATTATTTTTTATCTATTTGTTAATTGTATTGATTTTTAACTGCATTGTTGGGAAATGGCTTGTAAGTAAGCATTTCATGGTAATGTCTACACTTGTTGTATTCGGCGCATGTGACAAATACAATTTGATACAATTTGATTTGATGCTTGGGTGACCTCCCGGCTATAAAAGCCTATGTCAGGGGGATGCCATGCTCGTTCCACATCCCCGGTTAGGACAGTGGGCGCTGGAACACGGCACTCGAATTTTGTGACAAGTGTGCCCGAGCATTGCAGGTTAATAAACAACGGCAAACATAATGGACACTCTATTTATTACACAGCCATTCAAACGGAGACAACGCTTGTGCTAAATCACAGGGCCATCGATCAGGGCCCGAATGAACTGTTCTCTGTCTCCCCCTTCGGCCTCCGGCTGTGGCCCAAATTAAATGGCACCGTATTCCCTTTATAGTGCACTATTTTGACTATGGCCCTCAAGAATAGTGCACTATATAGGGAATAGGTGCCATTTGGGATACAGGTCTGGGCTCTAGAACCGCCATAACCCAACTGCCACTGACGTTTGATTTGGTCAATTAAAAAAATCAGCCCCCCCAAAAAGCTATGTCCTGCTCGTTCCCTGACTTTTCCTAAATGTTTGTGTTTTATTTACAGTCGTCAACATTTTCATATCACAAACAGAAAATGATTTTGTGCCTCTTTAACAGTGTTTTTTAATGAGTCTCTCTCTCTCCTCACTGAGTGAATGGCAAATGAATGGATGGGTGATAATTGTGCACCTTACTTCACAATGTAATTTAAATTAGGCCTAACTGAATGATAAGGAGGTTGAAGAGGTTGATTTAATTTAGAAAGACAATAGTGTAATGATGAGTTTGTGTTATGCCTATTTAATCAGCAGCAAATAATTTGACCGCAAGCCTTGCGGGTTGATACCATTCTCTTTAATGTTTTACTTTGTAAAAAATAAGCTGTTATGGGACAGTTTTGTTCACTATAACTCTCTTACTAATCAAATGTATTATAAGGGAAAGGAAAACATGCTACATGTGGCAGTAGGTCTTCAGAATAATGCTAAACATATCCTTGACTCTATCCAGCGAAGCAAAAGATGCCAGCCCACTGAATGACAAATGGATGGAATGGGCGATAATTGTGCAAGTTACTTCACAATCAAATTGAAATTAGGCGTGAACTGAATGATGAGGTTGAAGAGGTTGATTTAATTTAGAACAACAATAGTGTAATGATGAGTTTGTGTTATGCCTATTCATCAGCATTGGCGCTCATGTTAATCATTTGACCGTGTGCCTAGCAGGTTGATACTATTGTCTTCTACCTTTTACTTTGTAAAAATAAGCTGTTATGGTACTGTTTTATTGACTGTAACTCCATTACTAATCCAATGTATTGTAAAGGGAAACGAGAACATGCTATGTGTTGCAGTAAGCCTTTAGAATAGTGCAAAACACATCCTTAACTCTATCCAAGATGGTGAGCAGGAAACAAACAATGCAAGTCAGCCTGCACAGCCGGCCCACTGAAACTACACCTAAACTATACCAAAACTACACTGGAATTGTACCAAAACTACACCTAAACTATACCAAAACTACACTGGAATTATACCAAAACTACTCCTAAACTATACCAAAATTACACCTAAACTATACCAAAACTACACTGGAATTATACCAAAACTACACCTAAACTATACCAAAACTGCACCTAAACTATACCAAAACGAATTACACACATAATAAGAGTTAGCCTGTAGACCAGATCAAATTGACAATAATCTGATGAGTGACAATATTAGGCCTATCAGTTGTCAAATTGTACACGAAGAGATGGGATCATCTTGCAGGGAAAGTAAGTGCAGGGAAAGGAGGATCGCTTTGTTAAATCCTCCTTCATAGTCACATGCAGGTAAAACATTGTGATTTATATATAGTGTCAGAAAGAGCACATTCTGCAGTTTATATTACACTTACCTTTGTCAAATAACTCTCAATTCAAGAGGTGCAAATTTTTTCTAAATGTGACTTTTTCCAAGAATATCCATCCATGCATTCAGCACATGACCACTCACGTGCTGTTCATGCATTCAGCACATGACCACTCACGTGCTGTTCATGCATTCAGCACATGACCACTCACGCCGTAGCATAGCTCTGGCTACTAAGCAAACACTAGTAACATAATAAACATAAAATGTAAATAAGCTTATTTGTCGTAAATGGATGAATGGGCCCTAGAAACCAGATAGAAACTGATAATGGTGCATGTGACTTCAGTTAAGTTTTGGTTAGCCGCAGATGTCGAAACCAAGTACTTGCTCAATGGCTTTCCATATCTGGGGAAAGATGAAACAGGGCAAGCTGGTGAGCAACTATCTGGTTTTGAGACTCGTGGAGCCTTACATGTGCAAAGGCAGAAATGTGACCAAGGACAACTTATTCACATCAAATTCCTTGGCTGACAAGTTAATTGTAAAGAAGACTAGCCTGCTGGGAACAGTGAACAAAGAAAGGCAGGAGCTGCCACCCTCTGCGCAGAACAACATATACCAGCGGAGCTGTACTCCACATCAGTGATGGAGATTGGTAAAGCAACACTCACAGTGTACAGATGTATAATAAATAAGAGTGTTTGCATCATCAGCACAATGCATCCCACTGGATCTGGCATGTGAGGTTCGTGATCCGCCAAGCAGGCCGCCATGGAAACAGGTCCTGCCCTTCCTCTTCTCGATGCACCACAGCTCCCACTCCGGGAAAAATAAGACAACATGTCAAGTCGGCAGGTGCAAACGAAGAAAGTGTGCATTGCAAGCGGTTTGTTTGTGGGACTTGCTCTAACAAAGCCCCGAATCTGTGTGCTGAATGTGGACCCCAAACATAAAGAGAAGACGTGGTTGATTCATGTTTAAAGGCACAAAACAGTATCAGATGCAGTCAACTGTTTTTATATCTTGTTATGAAAATATTTCTTTATGCCATTAATCCTTTACAGTTGTTCATGCACTGGTGCTTTTGTTTAGGAATACAGCAAATCATTTCACCTGCACACCTGGCTGGATATATTATTATTGCGGTCTATTTGGTTTCTACTTTGTCAAAAGACGCTGTAACTGGACTTGATTCATTACTATAACTCTATTACTAATCGAATCTACAAATGTAGTTGATCAAATGGAATACAATGTATTGTTTTTATTGTAAGGGATACTAAAATAGGCTATAGGCCTATGTTTTGTCTAGGACTTTGTAGATTTATACAAAAAAATATGCTTGACTTTAAACAAATAACTATTTGTTTTATTTTTTATTGATACATTCCCATAATTATTTCTGCATGCAATGAATCCTTTACAATAGTTTACACACTATTTATCAAGCATTTATATAACAAGTATGTTTGCGCACCTTGCGGGTTGATATGGGAAGGGAAATGGAAAGGGGGATACCTAGCCAGTTGTACAACTGAATGCCTTCAACTGAAATGTGTCTTCCGCATTTACCGCAACCCCTCATCTGATGCATATGCTAAAGGGAACGCTTGGTAATGTTCTCTAGTGGGTACTTATATGCTGATAGGCCAAGCGGTTCTAGTGTTAAAAAGATGCGCGTGGTGTGATTTGTGTTGTGAAGCTTTTAAAGGGTGAACCTAGACAAAGCTACAGAGATAAGGCTGTTTTAATCGTTCCAGGGCCACTTCCTTTACCGGGAACTGGGAGCAGCCTGGATGTGTAATGCAAACAGTAGTTGGAGTGAGTGTTTGCAGAGAGAACTTCAGAGATGTAGCTACAAATCACAGGTGTTAGGTGTTGCTTCTTTACCAATGATCAAAGAACTGATGAAATGACACGAGTGCACGTATCAATTTTCTTTCAAATGATGCCAGCCTACTCCTTATGATCACTGCATGTTTCACTGCCAGCCGTCTCAGCAGCATTCAGCAGGGTGCAAAGCAGCTTTCAACAGGGTGCAGAGCAGAACAGCTTTCAGCAGGGTGCAGAGCAGAGCAGCTTTCAGCAGGGTGCAGAGCAGAGCAGCTTTCAGCAGGGTGCAGAGCAGCTTTCAGCAGGGTGCAGAGCAGCTTTCAGCACGGTGCAGAGCAGAGCAGCTTTCAGCAGGGTGCAGAGCAGAGCAGCTTTCAGCAGGGTGCAGAGCAGCTTTCAGCAGGGTGCAGAGCAGAGCAGCTTTCAGCAGGGTGCAGAGCAGAGCAGCTTTCAGCAGGGTGCAGAGTAGAGCAGCTTTCAGCAGGGTGCAGAGCAGCTTTCAGCACGGTGCAGAGCAGCTTTCAGCAGGGTGCAGAGCAGCTTTCAGCACGGTGCAGAGCAGCTTTCAGCAGGGTGCAGAGCAGCTTTCAACAGGGTGCAGAGCAGAACAGCTTTCAGCAGGGTGCAGAGCAGAACAGCTTTCAGCACGGTGCAGAGCAGCTTTCAGCAGGGTGCAGAGCAGAACAGCTTTCAGCACGGTGCAGAGCAGCTTTCAGCAGGGTGCAGAACAGCTTTCAGCACGGTGCAGAGCAGCTTTCAGCACGGTGCAGAGCAGCTTTCAGCAGGGTGCAGAGCAGCTTTCAACAGGGTGCAGAGCAGAACAGCTTTCAGCAGGGTGCAGAGCAGAGCAGCTTTCAGCAGGGTGCAGAGTAGAGCAGCTTTCAGCAGGGTGCAGAGCAGCTTTCAGCACGGTGCAGAACAGACTTTGACTGCATCTCAAATGGCACCCTATTCCTTATGTAGTGCACTACTGTTGACCATCTTCCCCTTTTTCTTTTGCTCCACTGTTAACTTCTCCCTCCTTTTTTGGTCTGTTTTCTTCCTTTCTCCCTCTTTACCACTTTCATGTTTTGTCTTACCCTCCCCTTCTGCTTCCCTTCTGTTTTCTCGCCCTCTACTTCCTCCCTCCCGCCCTCTTTCCCCAGATCACCAACCGCTACATCTACGACACAGTGCTGCTATTGGCCAACACTTTCCACAGGAAGCTGGAGGACAGGAAGTGGCACAGCATGGCCAGCCTCACCTGTATCCGCAAGAACTCTAAGCCCTGGCAAGGAGGACGGCCTATGCTGGACAATGTCAAAAAGGTACTGGTCCATATAGGGGGTTATTCTTAGAGATAGGAGTTTCTCCTGACTACCAGACCAGGTTATAGACCAAGGATATTCAAATCCGAGCCTGGAGGTCCGGAGTACTGCTAGTTTTCTGTTCTACCTGGTAATAATTGCACCCACATGGTGTCCCGGTCCTTGATAATGCTTGCGTCCCAAATTGAACCCTATGAACTATATAGTTCACTACTTGTGATAAGGGCCCATATGGTTTTGGTTGAAAGTAGTGTCGTGACGTCGTATTAGTTAATGTGACGACTGTTGCTCATCGAATGATTAAAGGTTTCTAATTGCGTGATTAACTGAATCAAGCAATTATTAACTCATTAACCTGGGGCACCATGGGAAAATTTGTTTTATTGAGTTTCTATTTCCCAAATTAACTCAAAGAATATCAGAATAACGATTTTACAACAGCCGCTAATTAACCAGTTACCTCTACAGTCTCGTTCTGGTCGCATAATCTGGGAATCTGCACGGACCCGGGTCTCACCAATGAGTTCGTACCACACCAATCTTAGTATTTATTTACTAGAAAGCTAAAATGATGATAAAAGATATACATACACAAAAACACATTCTAGGCTATTTATTAGAACTTAGTATAACGGGCCAACACACTATGGCACGTGTTACCCAAAATGGGGATTTAAAAGAGAGAGAAAAAGAGAAAGTACACGAGAGAAATATACATTTGGGTGAATTTGTCAGCTATGCTTATTCTATCCCTAGCCTTGCCCCAAACTGCCGCTCTTATGGGTCAGAATATAATGATGTAAATACGTGGGGAAGGTCTCCGTGGGTTCTCCGCGTGGAAAGTTCAGGCTGCTCAATGACGCACTTCTCCGGCGCAACTCTTTGGTTGTCCTCACAATGTCAGTGTCCTTTTGGCTTAGGAGTCTGTTCCCTCTCCCTTGCTCTGGACGGGCTCTTCTGAGGACAGACAGCTCTGTAGCTCAGAACTCACAGCGTAGGAATGAAACAGTGTAGATACCCTGATTCGATGAGGAGTGGAGGCTAGGTGGTTCGACTTGAATTCACCCGCTTAGACACAGCTACTCATCCGTAGCTTGGGTAGAAAAAGATTTCTTTGTCTTCAAACTTGTGTTGCGTTTTTGGGTTCGTTGACTTTTTTAGACCTCGGCTGCAGCTTGGGTCACGTAGTCTTATCTGTACATTCTTCACGCACAGGTTTTATATCCTCGTGTCAGAAGTGGGCGTAACCGCCTTTAGGGCAATTCTCTGGGCGTACCAAGTTAAGAGCAAGGTCTAGATTTGACTCAAATCCAATTTTAGACAACTTCACATTTCATCTTTACCAAAACATTCTCTTTGATTTGGACATTTTCCATACAACATCCAATGTATAAACATCAAACATAAACTAGGTAAACTGTTGACGTTACAATGTTTTCGTAATAACGTCATCTATTCACCTTTAATAACAAAACGAAAATGACATACATTTTCATATTCTGTCTATCGTCATGACCACCATTGTGGCTGATGGAAACCATTGTCCCACAGTCCCTTTATTGCATGTTTAATGTTCTGAGGCTGGTTCTCCATAGTAACAGGACAAAGGAATGTTGTCTGTGGCCTAAGATTTACCATGGGTGTGAGGGGTCATAAAACCCATACACCTTCAGACCCCGAGATCTCTCCTCCTCTTTTGGGGTTGAGAGATAATCTGTAGGGTTGTGGTCTCCTGTAACCTGACCTGATCAGGACAGTCATGACAGTAGTATGCTATATAGGAGATAGGATGTTATTTGGGATGCAGACTACAGTGCCTTGCAAATGTATTCATCCCCCTTGGTGATTTTTCCTATTTTGTTTCATTACAACCTGTAATTTAAATGGATTTTTATTTGGATTTCATGTAATGGACATACACAAAATCATCCAAATTGGTGAAGTGAAATGGAAAAATGTACTTTTCTATAAAGCCCCTAAATAAGACCTGGTGCAACCAATTACCTTCAGAAGTCACATTATTAGTTAAATAAAGTCCACCTATGTGCAATCTAAGTGTCACATGATCTGTCACATGATGTCAGTATATATACACCTGTTCTGAAAGGCCCCAGCGTCTGAAACACCACTAAGCAAGGGGCACCACCAAGCAAGCGACACCATGAAGACCAAGGAACTCGCCAAACAGGTCAGGGACAAAGTTGTGGAGAAGTACCGATCAGGGTTTGGTTCTAAAAAAATATCTGAAACTTTGAACATTCCACGAAGCACTATTAAATCCATTATTAAAAAATAGAAAGAATATGGCACCACAACAAACCTGCCAAGAGAGGGCTGCCCACCAAAACTCACGGACCAGGCAAGGAGGGCATTAATCAGAGAGGCAACAAAGAGACCAAAGATAACCCTAAAGGAGCTGCAAAGCTCCACAGCAGAGATTGGAGTATCTGTCCATAGGACAACTTTAAGCCGTACACTGGGCTTTACGGGCTGGGCTTCATGGAAGAGTGGCCAGACAAAAGCCATTGCTTAAATAAAGAAATAAGCAAACACATTTGATGTTCGCCAAAAGGCATGTGGGAGACTCCCCAAACATATAGAAGAAGGTACTCTGGTCAGATGAGACTAAAATTGAGCTTTTTGTCCATCAAGGAAAACGCTATGTCTGGCGCAAACCCAACACCTGTCATCACCCCGAGAACACCATCCCCACAGTGAAGCGTGGTGGTGGCAGCATCATGCTATGGGATTATTTTTCATCAGCAGGGACTGGGAAACTGGTCAGAATTGAAGGAATGATCGAAGGCATTAAATACAGGGAAATTCTTGAGGGAAACCTGTTTTAGTCTTCCTTAGATTTTAGACTGGGACTGAGGTTCCCCTTCCAGCAGGAGAATGACCCTAAGCATGCTAAGCAACACTTGAGTGGTTTAAGGGGAAACATTTAAATGTCTTGGAATGGCCAAGTCAAAGCCCAGACCTCAATCCAATTGAGAATCTGTGGTATGACTTAAAGATTGCTGTACACCAGCGGAACCCAACCATCTTGAAGGAGCTGGAGCAGTTTTGCCTTGAAAAATGGCAAAAATCCCAGTGGCTAGATGTGCCAAGCTTATAGAGACATACCCCAAGAGACTGTAATTGCTGCAAAAGGTGGCTCTACAAAGTATTGACTTTGGGGCGGTGATAGTTATGCACGCTCAAGTTTTCTTTTTTTTCTTGTTTGTTTCATACAAAAAAATATTTTGCATCTTCAAAGTGGTAGGAATGTTGTGTAAATCAAATGATACAACCCCCCCAACCCCCCCAACCCCCCCCCCCCCAAAAAAAGAAATACATTTAAATTCTGAGTTATAAGGCAACAAAATAGGAAAAATGCCAAGGGGGGTGAATTTTTTCGCAAACCACTGTATGAATGTGAAAAACAAGTGATATTATGACAGACAAGGGATAGCCCTTCAAGGGTGGACGTCATCTCATCTGCCCCCACTTTTATCTCAGCGGGGACCTTTGAAATGGATATGAAGTTAGGGACACTGTCTTAGGCATTGAATAAAGCCCTGGTGGTGTTGTTGGCGTTGTTGTCGTGTTGAGGTGACATCGTGCTCTCCAGAGCTGCTGTGTTAGTGCAGGACAGGACGTGATGTTAACACCTTCTCTATCCCTGTGGCCGTAGCTCCTGGGGAGTGTACTGTACCTGTCGACACGTGTCTGCACACACACACACACACACAGAGACAGACACACATACATACACACAATCAGTGAAAGTGACACCGGCCCTGCCGTAGGGAAGGTGAGCCAACAAAGGTCGAGTCCCAATAATTCAGTCCCTCTCCAACCAGTCCTGAGACTGGTTGTATGTGTGAGGTGTTCTCTCCTGCACCTGCTGCCGGCTGTTGTAATAACTGTGGTGATGTTAATGTGGCGTATGCCTTGTTATTTTACTGTAAACCAGCCACGTAATGGGCCCATATTACATTCCCCAGGGTTTCCTCATTGGACCAATGTTCTACGGCTTCATTAGCGGAACGGGCTGTTTATTGGCTTTTCAATGCATGCGTTAGGGTGAACTTGCCCGTATACTGCTCAGCTCTCCTAATTGGACAGCTAATTAATCCTGTCAGCGCAGTATTGGTGCAATACATTTACAACAATTGTCTTTGTTTTAATTAGACCTACAATTTGGAAAGAGGGGGACGGGCTCTCTGCACTCGTTTGTGATGTTGGAGAGCTTTGGGGAGATGAAAGGCTACTCATGGTGTGGTGCTTTGTTCGTGGCTGCCGAGCACTCTTTATGTTTAAGCCTGCTCTCATTTAGCAAAAGAAGAACACATTAAGAGTAAATGAACAACAGGCGATTATTATCATGACTTTAATGTAACAGGCTGCATGTAGATGAATAAACCGTCTGTTTCCCAATGCGGGCGGTCACGTTGTTGTGCTCTCGAACGCAGCCTTGCAGACAGGGCTACCATCAGTGCAGGTGTAATGCAGGCTGAATTATGAAAGGGGTGTGAGGGGAGCGAGGCATAGCCTCTGTACACATCAACGGAAATATCAAAGCGAGAGTGTTTCTCTTGAAAAAGCCCCACACTTACAAGTGTAGGATATTCATTTGATCACCCTGTTACAGGAGAACTGCCGGAGAATGCAATTCAGGAAATTAAAAAAGTTTTAAAACTTTAAAACTGTATTGTATTTGAGGTTTAAAAAGACTTCTGAAGTTTGTAATTTTCACATAGAAATTTCAGACTAGATTTGTTCTCGTGAAAAATGTATCAACCCCAACAAAAATGTCCATGACGTATAATCCACATAATAATTCACATTTCCTGTTGCTCCAGGATTATTTTCCTGCTGTAGCAAACTGGCTCAAATTAAGATCCTACAACTGGATCAAACCAGGTAATCACTTTACAGTGTCTAGGCTGGAGGGTTGAAGATGTCTTATTATCTATCACGTTTTCCAACGGGCCCATGAAATAGCAGACATTGTCCAGAGTGACGAGATCTTTTATTAAAGCCATTTTCAATGTTTTATGACTTTTTCTGGGAATACTTCTTTGGTAGTTGCTTTGACCTTACTAATCACTATTGTACAGTGTCCATATTAGTACAGTCTCAGTCTCATGAGGAATAGTTTTAATCTCACCAGGATTTTCTAAAAACCCTCTTTGTGTTTGTGTTTGTGCTGTGCCTTACAGTCTGGAGTGAGTGGTTTGACTGGCTTCCTGGAGTTTACAGACAACGGAACCAACCCCAACATCTACTTTGAGATCCTGGGGACCAACTATGGCGAGGACAGGGGCAGGGGTGTCAGTAAGGTAAAAGAACACAACGTTATTCTTAATCAAATGATCTTGGGTTAGATTCTCGCTGGGGTCACCATACAAAAAAATTATGCACGCATGACTGTAATTCGCTTTAGAAAAAAGCATCTACTAAATGCCATACAGCCATGTTATTATTATTATTATTAAAACAATCTTGTTCCTGTTCCTGTTGTTATTGTTGTTGTTGACTATTCTCCACGGGGTGCTGATTGATGTTTATAAAACAGAAACATTTTCTCTGAGATTGGCTATAAATCTGCAACTTTTTTCTCTGCCCAATGGCAAAATGTGTAGAATTGCTAGAAGTTTTGCGGTGGGGGGGGTTTATCTGACCTTGCGTGGTGGCCTTACGAAATAGGTTGAAGGGTGAGGATTGAAGAGGAGGGGTGAGACTTGAGTTTTGAGACTAGGTGAGGTCTGAGGAGGAGGAATGAAGAAGTTCCTGATATGTATTCCATACCAGTGACTGGTGCGCTGTCTCTGTAGGTCTGACTTACGTGCTGTCTCGAGGATGGAGCACTGTGTTTCATGCAAGCAGGCAGATTTGGCTGCCACAGTGACACAAAATAGCTAAATAACCTTTAGAACAGTGTTCTATACAAAGTATGTTTGGTAGAAATACTGTGATGTTTGGGGTGGCAGGTAGCCTAGTGGTTAGAGTGTTGGACCAGTCACTGAAAGGTTGCTGGATCAAAACCCTGAGCTGATAAGGTAAAAATCAATAATTCTCAGCCTGAACAAGGCAGTTAACCCACTGTTGCCCCGGTAGGCTGTCATTGTAAATAAGTGTACATCTAATTATTAAGTGTTACCTAGAGAACTGTAGTATTTTCCCAGTTCTTCTCATATACAGTACCAGTCAAATGTTTGGACACATCTACTCATTCAAGGTTTTATTTTACTATTTTCTACATTGTTGAATAATAGTGAAGACATCAAAACTATAAAATAACACATATTTAATCATGTATTAACCAAAAAAGTGTTAAACAAATCAAAATATATTTTATATTTGAGATTCTTCAAAGTAGCCACCCTTTACCTTGATGACAGCTTTGCACACTCTTGGCATTCTCTCTTTTGTCCCACCCCCCACACATGCGGAGACCTCACCTGGCTTAACTGGTGCCTCCAGAAATTCAACCTCTCTCATCATCCCTCAATGCCTAGGTTTACCTCCACTGTACTCACATCCTACCATACCCTTGTCTGTACATTATGCCCTGAATCTATTCTACCACGCGCAGAAATCTGCTCCTTGTATTCTCTGTTCCGAACGCACTAGACGACCAGTTCTTATAGCCTTTAGCCGTACCCTTATCCTAACCCTCTCTGTTCCAGTGGTGATGTAGAGGTGAATCCAGGCCCTGTAGCCCCCAGTACTACACCTATTCCCCAGGCGCTCTCATTTGTTGACTTCTGTACCCTTAAAGGCCTTGGTTTCATGCAAGTTAACATCAGAATCCTCCTCCATAAGTTTGTGTTATTCACTGCTTTAGCACACTCCGCCAAACCTGGTGTAGTAGCTGTGTCTGAATCCTGACTTAGGAAGGCCACCAAAAATTCTGAAATTTACAGAACTACAACAATTTCTGTCAAGATAGAACTGCGAAAGGGGGCGGTGTTGCAATCTACCTTTCCAGAAACAAGTCTCTCACTGTTGCCGCCTGTTAAAGACCCCACTCAGCCCCCAGCTGTGCCCTGGACAGCATATGTGAATTGATTGCCCCCGATCTATCTTCAGAGTTTGTACTGTTAGGTGACCTAAACTGGGACATGCTTAACACCCCGGCCGTCCTACAATCTAAGCTAGATGCCCTAAATGTCACACAAATGATCAAGGAACCTACCAGGTACAACCCTAAATCCGTTAACATGGGCACCCTCTTAGATATCATCCTGACCAACTTGCCCTCAAAATACACCTCTGCTGTCTTCAACCAGGATCTCAGCAATCACTGCCTCATTGCCTACATCCGTAATGTGTATGCGGTCAAACGACCACCCCTCATCACTATCAAACACTCCCTAAAACACTTCACCAAGGCCTTTCTAATTGACCTGGCCCGGGTATCCTGGAAGGATATAGACCTCATCCCGTCAGTAGAGGATGCCAGGTTGTTTAAAAAAAAAACTTTCCTCACCATCTTAAATAGGCATGCCCCATTCAAAATGTGCACACACTGTACATAGATGTTTCTATTGTGTTATTGACTGTACGTTTGTTTATCCCATGTGTAACTGTGTTGTTGTTTTTGTCGTACTGCTTTGCTTTATCTTGGCCAGGTTGCAGTTGTAAATGAGAACTTGTTCTCAACTGGCCTCCCTGGTTAAATAAAGGTGAAATTAAATACAAATTACAATTTAAGATGCTTGTTCCACCATTGGGATGCCAGGACAGGAAAGAACTTTGACTGGGAGCGACCAGAGGTGGCAGAACGGAATGCTTGGGTTGTGATGTATGGTTTGAACATACCCTGAAGGTAAGGTGGTGCAGTTCCCCTTGCTGCTCCATAGGCAAGCACCAGGGTCTTGAAGATGATGAGATCTTTGACTGGAATCCAGTGGAGTGTGTGGAGGAGTGGGGTGACATGGGAGAAAATAGGAAGACTGTATACCGTCTTCTGCTGCATTCTGGATAAGTTGCAGGGAATTGATGGTGAAGTGGGGAGCCCAGCCAACAGAGAGTAGTCTAGACGGGAGATGACAAGTGCCTGGATTATAACTTGTGCCACTTCCTGTGTGAGGAAAGGTCGTACTCTACGACCAGTGTAGAGCATGAACCTGCAGGAGCGAGTGACTGCTTTATTGTTTGCAGAGAACGATAGGGTGTTGTTCAGGTTCTCGTTAAGCTTCTTAGCACTCTGGGAGGGCGACACTGTGGAGTTGTCAACCGTGATGGAGAGGTCTTTGAGCAGGCATGCCTTCCCTGGGAGGAAGATCAGCTCCGTCTTGTCGAGGTTGAGCTTGAGGTGGTGGGCTGACATCCAAGCAGAGATATCTGACAGGCTTTCAGAGATGCGTGTCGCCACCTGGGTGTCAGAAGGGGGGAAGGAGAAAAATAATAGAGTGTTATCTGCATAGGAATGATAGGAGAGACCATGTGAGGATATGACAGAGCTGAGTGACTTGGTGTATAGAGAGAAGAGGAGAGGGCCTAGAACCGAGCCCTGGGGGACACCAGTAGTGAGAGTACGTGGTGCAAAAACAGACCCTCTCCACGTCACCTGGTGGTTGACAAAGTCATCTGCAAGGAGGGAGGAGGGAGAGGGAAGAGTGTGGAGTATTAAGGATGGTGGAGAATAGTTTCCCAGGGTTGGAAGCAGAAATTTGAAATTTAGAGTGATAGAAAGCATCTTTAGCAACAAATATAGCAGAAGAGAAAGTAGAGAGGAAGGAGTGGAAGGAATATACAGTGAAGGTCCACCGAAAGTTTAGTTTTCCTCCATTTCCGCTCATATGCCCGCAACCCTGTTCTGTTAGCAGTGAATAACTCAGCAACGAAGCAGGAGGGGAAGGTCGGGCCGACCGGGAGGAAAGAGGACAGTGAGAGTCAAAGGACGCAGAAAGAGAGGATAGCAGACGGAAGAGAGGACATGTTAGAAGAGGAGAGAGTAGAGGGAGAGAGAGAGCGAAGATTGCGGTGGCGCATGACCATCTGGTTAGGGGCTGAGTGGGTAGGGTTGGGGGAGATCAGAGATATATAGGGGGTTGCAGTGAGATTAGAAGGCTAACAGCCTCTAGTGAAGATGAGGTCAAACGTATTGCCTGCCTTGTGAGTAGGAGGTGACTGGGAAAGGGTGAGGTCAAAGGAGAAAATAAATTAATTGAAATCAATCGTCGGGATGTTAAAATCGCCCAGTACGATGAGTGGTGAGCCATCGTCGTGAAATTAGCTTTTCAAGGTGTCAAGCTCATTGAGGAACTCTCCAAGGACACCTATTGGTTGATAGATGACAACAATGTTAAGCTTGAGTGGACAAGTGACCGTATGGAATTCAAATGAGGGGAAAATAGAAAATATAGACATGAAGACGCAGGTGAGGTTTGAACCCATACCACAAGGGGCAATGTGTGGTCCAGAAACTGCAGCACTACCAGCAGAACAGATTCTGGCACAGAGAAGAGATGTTTTGCTATCAGTGTATGTTGCTGGTAGTTGTAGTCGCACCGACCAGTTGTAGACACTCCCCGTTTATTCCCACGAACATCTGTCCCGACCAGATTTTCCGGTTGTGGTACCCACAGAGTCCAGTTTCCCACATCCTACCTATTTGTGCTCTGTTTTTGCTAACCCAATGAAAAAAAACTTGCTAGCTAAAGTGCCACAGTTATAAACTGAGTGTACAAAACATTATAAACACCTGCTCTTTCCATGACATAGACTGACCAGGTGAATCCAGGTGAAAGCTATGATCCCTTGTGGACGTGTGCCATTCGGTGGGGTGAATGGGAAAGACAAAATATTTAAGTGCCTTTGAATGGGGTATGTTTGTAGGTGCCAGGTGCACCTGTTGTGTTGTGGGGCGACTCAATATGAGGATGGTGTTCTGTACACTAAGTGTACTACAACTACTCTGAAACAAAGTGTGACTTTGATATGTTAATACATGCCTAGATTATACGTCTAGATTATATTGTTGCACTATCAATATACTCTGGGTTTGCCTATAGTATGTTTAATTTTGGAGTGTCAGCAAATCCGAGGGGGAGGTGCAGGGGTTAAGAGTTGTCCCAAATTCCACCCTACTTCCTATATAGTGCACACATTTTGACCAAGACCCACAGACAGACACACACACACACACACACACACACACACACACACACACACACACACACACGCAGACACCCCTGACGAATCCTAAACTTCCAGAGGGGTCTGCTGTAGATTACAAATGAGATTGTCAGATCTCATTAGAGATAATGGCCTGAGACACAAACATAACGCACCGTGCCTCCAAAGATGAAATTAATATTTAACTACAAAGTAATTACATTAACTCTGACTTCTTAATCAAATAATATAATTCCTTTTGAGGGAATTAAATACTTGTTATACTGCTATGATAAGCACTGTACAGTATGTACCAGAACATCTGATGAGGGAGAGCATTGCTGCGGCGTCTACTGAATATTTGATATTTTACATTTGTAATGAACCAATTGAGAAGAGCAGAGACTAAGAGTTGCAGGTCATCATACTGCACTTCAATTTAAAGATAAACATCAACAACTCAATAACTTGCAGGGGGGGGGTGGGGGGCAATTCAAACAACAAAGTCCCACCCCGCCACTGTGTTGGTAAACAGCTGAGGGACGAGGCTGGAGACATGTAAGCACTCTCAAATAGACTGAGCTATGGATGCAAGGACTGACCATCCAGGAGATCTAAATGATAGTTGTAAACATGCTTTGAGCTATTTGAGCTATTCCCCTCACTCAAAGCCACTCACCTAGCCCATTATTTCTTGGCATATCCAGAGATATGTCTTTGCGTGTGGTAATTTCTATGCACATTGCATGTTCCTATGTTCATGTTGTCAAGGCCTGTATGTGGGTAAATGTAACCAATTCATTTCAATAATTTATGTTTAGTGGGTACCTATGTCCAGATAACAATAACAAGACAAAGTTCTGGAAAAGTCTTCATTATTAACGTGTAAACCTATTCTTCATTCACCTTTAAATTCACAGCTTTCACCTGTTTGATTGAGTAAACTGGCCCGAGGTTCCCTCAAGGTTGAAGTTTCAATGTATTTCTCATATGTACACAAATACAATGAAAGCCTTGCTCACAAGCGACCTCGCAATAAGATAAACAAAAACAATAAACACACCTCAAACAAATAGACAGTATGTTGTATTTTAGCAGACACTCTTATCTAGAATAGTAGTGAGAGCAAACATTTTCATCCAGACCGGTCCCCCATGGGATTTAAACCCACAACCCTGATGCTGCAAGCACCATGCTCTAGCAACTGAGCCACACGGGACCTACACCCCAGAGAAGGGCTAGTTATCAATCGCATTCCTCCCACACACTATAATCACAAACCCTTTCATATCTCTTCATCTCCACTGATGGACTTTTTACACCGGGCCTTGTTCTTAAATTATGCCCAGGCACAGAACGGCTGTTCCAGTAATGACACAGAGGTAATTGACACAGAACTGACCTGGAGCTGTGCAGGGCTATAATCTGCTGCCTGCCTTTCTTTCAATTCATTATCCACACTGAGCCACACACATACTGTACTCATGTTATTATCACTCACTCTTTTTCTATTTCCCCCCTCTCTCGACCTCTCTTTTCTTATTTTCATCTCTCTCTCTCTCTCTCTCTCTCTCTCTCTCTCTCTCTCTCTCTCTCTCTCTCTCTCTCTCCTTTTTATTTTCATCTCTCTCTCTCTCTCTCTCTCTCCCCCTCTCTCCTTTCTTATTTTCCTCTCTCTCTCTCTCTCCCTCTCTCTCTCTCTTTCTCTCTCTCTCTCTCTCTCTCTCTCTCTATCTCTCCCTCTCTCCTTATTTCATCTCTTTCTTTCTCTCTCTCTCTCTCTCTCTCTCTCTCTCTCGCTCTCTCTCTCTCTCTCACACACACACACACACACACACACACACACACACACACACAGTTGTCTCTATGTTGATAATAGTTGGACTTAGGCAATCTATCATAATTATTATTACCTCTGTGCAATAATTAGTTTTCCACTCCATTAATTCAGATGGCTACATGAGGCTTACCACTCTATACATCAACAATCTAAAAGCTCCATTGGCCAGCAGCATAGACGACAGACGCACTGTCTGCTGGGTAATTGCTTCGTGGGACCTTAAGTCATTTCTGCTGGGAAATAAAATAGATTTATATTTACAATGTGTGGCCGTTAAAGAGGGTCACAGTTAGGTTGGATCTAATAGTGTTCCCAGTGATGTGGAACCCACTGAGAGCGAGAGGGAGAGAGAGAGAGAGAAGGTGAGGGGGTGATATAGATGTCCTATACTTTAGATATAGGGAGGGACAAAGGCAAAGCAAGCGAGGCAAGCCCGGGGAACGATATCAAGTGAGTGTCAGTGGGAATGTTAACCCACTAAATGATTAGCATTTCATTCATACTAAAATGTCCGCCAGAGTGGGGTCACCCTTCCCATTCTGACACAGCCATTACACTGCCATGGTAACAGATATCACACCTTTCATTATATGTTTGGACTGATAGAACAGATTGAATTTCATCTGTTACCCTTGACATGGTAAAAAAATAGAACATATTAACCGTGTAACCCTGTATGACATTTCAATGTCAGTTTCTATGAGTGTCAGGTTGTGAATTGTACGTACCTGCTTGTCAAAGAGCTGTTACGTTTCAGCTGATCACACCCAGAGGAGAGTGGCTTGTATCTATGTTGAAACCATTCTCAACTAGATTGGCATTTTATGTCTATGGTTGACACCTGCTCTTATTAAAAGAACATTCATAACAATGCTAATGTCAGGTATGTTTATACCTATAAACATGTAGAACAGAGATGCCTACCTGGTCTATCACACTGCCTCATGTACTTGAAGGGCAGG
Source organism: Oncorhynchus mykiss (assembly GCF_057628025.1). NCBI lineage: Eukaryota > Metazoa > Chordata > Actinopteri > Salmoniformes > Salmonidae > Oncorhynchus > Oncorhynchus mykiss. The sequence goes on along the minus strand of NC_143027.1, from coordinate 10,638,525 downwards.
AAAGACTAACCCTACTGGACATGTAACATGTTCATTAAAACTTGTTGGAATTACACAATAATTCATTTTATTGTAACATGTTAAAAATGTTGTTCTTACTTTCACTTACAACTGAAATCTAGCTTGGGGTACAATTTTAGTTTCTAAATACGTTTCACATTGATTGGAAACAGGTTATCAAGTCATTTCACATTGCAAACGGAATGTGTTAATCTGGTGTGAAGTAGGCAATACTCAAGGCAAGACAGAACTACATAATCAAAATGAAAACGTGATTGCATGAGGAGTCTCCCATAATTTCTTGCACAACGTATATTGTTGTGTAAATGAATCTAGTCGTCAAATAAAAATCTTGAGTCAAAATGTTGTTGGTTTTTGACCTAGCTACATGAACACTAGAGACAACTCTACCAGTGGACAACGAAATACAAAATGGTGTATCCAAAGAAGGTATCAATGTCTATTTGTGGTACAAAATATGGGAGCAACAACCTTTGGAACAAAATGGGATTCATTCCTTCCATCTAAATGATATTCCTGTAAAACGGTGTTAAATATGTCGGGAAACTAAACAGTGGAAAGGAGAGGACATCCCCCAGGGGTAGAGATTCTCATTTCCCCCAATTTTCCGTTCCATTAGGTAGATTCAGATGTTCTTTTTTAGAATCTGTCTTTGCCTTTAGGGGAGGCAGGGGAGTGAGACTCATTGATTTCTCTTGCTTCACATATTCTCCCTTTGCACATCTCCTGGGCAACTCCCAGTAGATAGCAGATGTGTTAGATGTCAGGCGCTGCTCATTGGAGGCGTTAGCCTACCTAAATATTCCCTGGGTCAAGCAGAGCATGCCTGCGTCCCAAATCGCCCTTGTTTCCCTGTATAATGTACTACTTTTGATCTGGGCCAATAGGGAGGCACATAGGGCTCTGGTCAAAAGTAGTACACTATATAGGTATTAGGGTCCCCTTTGGAAGGCAACCTATTTTTTTTAGGCCATTGTGATATTGTAGCATTGTTAAAGAGTGGCGGAGGAGGACAAGACCTTTTTGGCTGAAGTCGTTCTCGGTGTCTTTGTGTTCTTTGCTATCCACCTAGTCTCTCCTTTTGTGTAGCTCCTACCACATACTGCATTCTGTTCTCTTTTCAATATCAGTTCTTTGTGCCAGTTAGCACTATTAACAAGTGTGAAATGATAAATATTTGAAAATGGAGGCGATATTTTTACCGTACAAAGCGACAGTTTGAAGTCATATGTCCGAGATCATATGTCACGATGTTACTAATGTTCCGAGTCATATCTCAGAGTTCATATGTCACAACCTTACTAATGTTCCGAGTCATATCTCAGAGTTCATATGTCACGACCTTACTAATGTTCCCGAGTCATATCTCAGAGTTCATATGTCACGACCTTACTAATGTCCCGAGTCATATCTCAGAGTTCATATGTCACGACCTTACTAATGTCCCGAGTCATATCTCAGAGTTCATATGTCACGACCATACTAATGTTCCGAGTCATATCTCAGAGTTCATAGTTCACGATGTTACTAATGTTCCGAGACAATCGGGTCAAATGGAGTGTCACCCAATTGCATTGCTCTCTCTTGACATGTTGTAGTTCAATCATAAGCCCTCATTTCCCTAAAGTCATTTAGCATGACTAGTCCTAATGCTGTGTTGAGACAGGGTCATGGCTAGGTCATTATTCTGCTGTGTTGAGACGGGGTCATGCTGTGTTGAGACAGGGTTGTGGCTAGGTCATTATTCTGCTGTGTTGAGACGGGGTCATGCTGTGTTGAGACAGGGTTGTGGCTTGGTCATTATTCTGCTGTGTTGAGACGGGGTCATGCTGTGTTGAGACGGGGTCATGCTGTGTTGAGACAGGGTCATGCTGTGTTGAGACGGGGTCATGCTTTGTTGAGACGGGGTCATGCTGTGTTGAGACAGGGTCATGCTGTGTTGAGACAGGGTCATGCTGTGTTGAGACGGGGTCATGGCTAGGTCTATGTACTGTATGTGTCTCAAATAGCACCCTTTCCCCTGTATATTGAGCTACTTTGCCCATTTGGGACGAAGCCCATGTCTCTGTTGGTTAAGTCAGATCACAGTGTTTATATGAATATTCATACTAATAGGCTGGCTAAGTAAGATCACAGTGTTAATATGAATATTCATACTAATAGGCTGGCTAAGACAGATCACAGTGTTTATATGAATATTCATACTAATAGACTGGCTAAGTCAGATCACAGTGTTTATATGAATATTCATACTAATAGGCTGGCTAAGTCAGATCACAGTGTTTATATGAATATTCATACTAATAGGCTGGCTAAGTAAGATCACAGTGTTAATATGAATATTCATACTAATAGGCTGGCTAAGACAGATCACAGTGTTTATATGAATATTCATACTAATAGACTGGCTAAGTCAGATCACAGTGTTTATATGAATATTCATACTAATAGGCTGGCTAAGTCAGATCACAGTGTTTATATGAATATTCATACTAATAGGCTGGCTAAGTCAGATCACAGTGTTTATATGAATATTCATACTAATAGGCTGGCTAAGTCAGATCACAGTGTTTATATGAATATTCATACTAATAGACTGGCTAAGTCAGATCACAGTGTTTATATGAATATTCATACTAATAGGCTGGCTAAGTCAGATCACAGTGTTTATATGAATATTCATATTAATAGGCTGGCTAAGTCAGATCACAGTGTTTTATATGAATATTCATACTAATAGACTGGCTAAGTCAAATCACAGTGTTTATATGAATATTCATACTAATAAGCTGGCTAAGACAGTCCATCTGTTCTACTAAAGCCCCAGCTGACTATTATGAAATCTTCATCAATGTGTTGTATTCAACAGTCATTTATTAAGAAACAAGGGCTTTATCTGATAAATAGAGACAAAATGGAGATTCTTACCCAGTGGACGAAACTGGTTGTACAGTAGTGACGTCATTGCAACCAGATTACAACGTGTGCTGTCTCAAAACAGGTTGCAGTATTGCCATATTGTTTCCATTTCAAACAGCGTTGCCTGTTGGGCAGAAGAGAGATTCAAAGAGAGGTCCCTGTGAGTTGAGGAGTCTGTCACTCCCACTATGCTGTGAAATAGGCTAACGCTGCTGACCAATGGGCAATTGGTACTAGGGGACAACGACAGTGAAGACAGATCTGATGTGATGCGGTCGGAGGCCCTCGCTCTCATTCTCAGGTAACCTTTGGCCAAGAGGAGACGATGGGATGCCCTACAATGCCCCATGTCGCCACATATCTACATCCGGTCACCTGGTGTCAAACAAATGAGCCAATCCCCATTGGGGACTGGTAATGTGGCAACATAGCGCACTGATAGAACCAAACCAAAACAAATAACATGTATACAAGCACACGCTTCTCTGACAGTCGTCGTCGTCGTCGTCCCCCCCCCCCCCCCCCCCGCCGGTTGGTAAAATCCACCATGTTTATGACAAGTTTAGATAGCTGGACGCTAGACTAACTTACCAATCTTAAAAATGTTAGCTGACATGGCTAATTAAGTGACTGTCAGTGACTGACATAACAAGATAAAAACTACTGATGCACAATTTCAAAATTGCACCTTGTGTATTCTACTATTCTGCTCCCTAATAAGTTCCCAAAAATATACAGTATATAAAACTGATCCGCAGACCTACAAATTGAGTGCTTTTTCAAACCTTTATTTAACTAGGCAAGTCAGTTAAGAACAAATTCTAATTTTCAATGACGGCCTAGGAACAGTGGGTTAACTGCCTTGTTCAGGGGCAGACCCTTGTCAGCTCGGGGATTCAATCTTTCAACCTTTCGGTTCCTAGTCCAACACTCTAACCACTAGGCTACCTAGTCGCACATACACGGATGCAGGTGTGATTACAGGGGTACAGTGAAATAAATCAACCTATAAATATAAATAGCACAACATACATCAGATCTGTAGCTGTGATGAATAATTAAATGTCCATTGGGGTGGAGGCAGAGTAAAGACTGTTTAGGTGGTGTGGGGGAATGACCATAGGGGGAACATCATGACCATTGATGGGGTGTGGGGGAATGACCATAGGGGGAACATCATGACCATTGATGGGGTGTGGGGGAATGACCATAGGGGGAACATCATGACCATTGATGGGGTGTGGGGGAATGACCATAGGGGGAACACCATGACCATTGATGGGGTGTGGGGGAATGACCATAGGGGGAACATCATGACCATTGATGGGGTGTGGGGGAATGACCATAGGGGGAACATCATGACCATTGATGGGGTGTGGGGGAATGACCATAGGGGGAACATCATGACCATTGAGGGGGTGTGGGGGAATGACCATAGGGGGAACACCATGACCATTGAGGGGGTGTGGGGGAATGACCATAGGGGGAACATCATGACCATTGAGGGGGTGTGGGGGAATGACCATAGGGGGAACATCATGACCATTGAGGGGGTGTGGGGGAATGACCATAGGGGGAACATCATGACCATTGAGGGGGTGTGGGGGAATGACCATAGGGGGAACATCATGACCATTGAGGGGGTGTGGGGGAATGACCATAGGGGGAACATCATGACCATTGATGGGGTGTTTAGGGAAATGACCATAGGGGGAACATCATGACCATTGATGGGGTGTGGGGGAATGACCATAGGGGGAACATCATGACCATTGAGGGGGTGTGGGGGAATGACCATAGGGGGAACATCATGACCATTGAGGGGGTGTGGGGGAATGACCATAGGGGGAACATCATGACCATTGAGGGGGTGTGGGGGAATGACCATAGGGGGAACATCATGACCATTGATGGGGTGTGGGGGAATGACCATAGGGGGAACATCATGACCATTGAGGGGGTGTGGGGGAATGACCATAGGGGGAACACCATGACCATTGAGGGGGTGTGGGGGAATGACCATAGGGGAACATCATGACCATTGAGGGGGTGTGGGGGAATGACCATAGGGGGAACATCATGACCATTGAGGGGGTGTGGGGGAATGACCATAGGGGGAACATCATGACCATTGATGGGGTGTGGGGGAATGACCATAGGGGGAACACCATGACCATTGAGGGGGTGTGGGGGAATGACCATAGGGGGAACATCATGACCATTGAGGGGGTGTGGGGGAATGACCATAGGGGGAACATCATGACCATTGAGGGGGTGTGGGGGAATGACCATAGGGGGAACATCATGACCATTGATGGGGTGTTTAGGGAAATGACCATAGGGGGAACATCATGACCATTGAGGGGGTGTGGGGGAATGACCATAGGGGGAACATCATGACCATTGAGGGGGTGTGGGGGAATGACCATAGGGGGGACATCATGACCATTGATGGGGTGTGGGGTAATGACCATAAGGGGAACATCATGACCATTGATGGGGTGTGGGGGAATGACCATAGGGGGAACATCATGACCATTGAGGGGGTGTGGGGGAATGACCATAGGGGGAACACCATGACCATTGAGGGGGTGTGGGGGAATGACCATAAGGGGAACACCATGACCATTGAGGGAGTGTGGGGGAATGACCATAGGGGGAACATCATGACCATTGAGGGGGTGTGGGGGAATGACCATAGGGGGAACACCATGACCATTGAGGGGGTGTGGGGGAATGACCATAGGGGGAACATCATGACCATTGAGGGGGTGTGGGGGAATGACCATAGGGGGAACACCATGACCATTGAGGGGGTGTGGGGGAATGACCATAGGGGGAACATCATGACCATTGAGGGGGTGTGGGGGAATGACCATAGGGGGAACATCATGACCATTGAGGGGGTATGGGGGAATGACCATAGGGGGAGAAGCATGACCATTGAGGGGGTATGGGGACCAAGTGAAATAAAAACAATATAAATTCTAAAAAAAACAAATCTATAACATAAATACAGTTGAAGTCAGAAGTTTACATCCACTTAGGTTGGAGTCATTAAAACTTGTTTTTCAACCACTCCACACATTTCCTGTTAACAAACTATAGTTTTGGCAAGTCGTTTAGGAGTTATACTTTGTGCATGACACAAGTCATTTTTCCAACAAGGATTTACAGACAGATTATTTCACTTATAATTCACTGTATCACAATTCCAGTGGGTCAGAAGTTTACATACAATAAGTTGACTGTGCCTTTAAACAGCTTGGAAAATTCCAGAACATGATATCATGGCTTTAGAAGCTTCTGATCGGCTAATTGACATCATTTGAGTCAATTGGAGGTGTACCTGTGGATGTATTTCAAGGCCTACCTTTAAAATCAGTGCCTCTTTGCTTGACATTATGGGAAAATCAAAAGAAATCAGCCAAGACCTCAGAAAAAAAATTGTAGACGCCCACAAGTCTGGTTCATCCTTGGGAGAAATTTCCAAACGCCTGAAGGTACGACATTCATCTGTACAAACAATAGTACGCAAGTATAAACATCATGGGACCACACAGCTGTCATACCGCTCAGGAAGGAGACGCATTCTGTCTCTTAGAGAGGAACGTACTTTGGTGAGAAAATATCAAATGAATCCCAGAACAACAGCAAAGGACCTTGTGAAGAAGCTGGAGGAAACAGGGACAAAAGTATCTATATCCACAGTAAAACAAGTCCTATATCGACATAACCTGAAAGGCCGCTCAGCAAGGAAGAAGCCACTGCTCCAAAACCACCATAAAAAAGCCTAACTACGGTTTGAACTTAACATGGGGACAAAGATCGTACTTTTTGGAGAAATGTCCTCTGGTCTGACTGTTTGGCTATAATGACCATCGTTATGTTTGGAGGAAAAAGGGGGAGGCTTGCAAGCCGAAGAAAACCATCCTGACCATGAAGCACGGGGGTGGCAGCATCATGTTGTGGGGGTGCTTTTTTGCAGGATAGACTGGTGCACTTCACAAAATAGATGGCAGCATGAGGATGGAAAATGATGTGGATATATTGAAGCAACATCTCAAGACATATGTCAGGAAGTTAAAGCTTGGTCTCAAATGGGTCTTCCAAATGGACAAGCATACTTCCAAAGTTGTGACAAAATGGCTTAAGGACAACGAAGTCAAAGTATTGGAGTGGCTATCACAAAGCCCTGACCTCAATCCTACACATGTTTGGAAAGGCCCCAGAGTCTCTAACGCCACTAAGTAAGGGGCACCACCAAGTAATTGGCACCATGAAGACCAAGGAGCTCTACAAACAGGTCAGGGACAAAGTTGTGGAGAAGTACAGATCAGGGTTGGTTATAAAAAAATATCTGAAACCTTGAACATCCCATTATTAAAAAATGAAAAGAATATGGCACCACAACAAACCTACCAAGAGAGTGCCACCCACCAAAACTCACGGACCGGGCAAGGAAAATATTAATCAGAAAGGCAACAAAGAGATCAAAGATAACCCTGAAGGAGCTGCAAAGCTCCAATGCGGAGATTAGAGTATTTGTCCATAGAACCACTTTAAGCCTTACAGTCCAAAGAGCTGGGCTTTGTGGAAGAGTGGCCAGAAAAAAGCCATACACAAAACATAAGCGAACACGTTTGGTGTTTGCCAAAAGGCATATGGGAGACTCCCAAACATATGGAAGAAGGTACTCTGGTCAGATGAGACTAAAATTGAGCTTTTTTGCTATCAAGGAAAACACTATGTCTGGCGCAAACACAACAACTTTCATCACCCCGAGATCATCATCCCCACAGTGAAGCATGGTGGCGGCAGCATCATGTGGGGAGATGTTTTTCATCTGCAGGGACTGGGAAACTGGTCGGTCAGAATTTAAGGAATAATGGAGGGCGCTAAATACAGGGAAAATCTTGAGGGAAACCTGTTTCAGTCTTCCAGAGATTTGAGACTGGGACCGAGGTTCACCTTCCAGCAGGACAATGACCCTAAGCATACTGCTAATGTAACACTCAAGTGGTTTAAGGGGAACAATTTAAATGTCTTGGAGTGGCCTAGACTAATGTCAAAGCCCAGACCTCAATCCAATTGAGAATCTGTGGTATGACTTAAAGATTGCTGTACACCAGCGGAACCCATCCAATTTGAAGGAGCTGATACTGTATTGCGGGCTTGGGGGTAAAAACTGTTGAGAAGCTTTTGGTCCTAGACTTGGTGCTCCGGTGCCGCTTGCCATGCGATAGTAGAGAGAACATTCTATGACTGGGGTGGCTGGGGTCTTTGAAATTTTTTAGGGCCTTCCTCTGACACCGCCTGGTGTTGAGGTCCTGGATGGCAGGCAGCTTAGCCCGAGTGATGTACTGGGCCGTACGTTTTACCCTCTGTAGTGCCTTAAGGTCGGAGGCCGAGCAGTTGCCGTACCAGGCAGTGATGCAACCGGTCAGGATGCTCTTGATGTTTCAGCTGTAGAACCTTTTGAGGATCTGAGGACCCATGCCAAATCTTTTTAGTTTCCTGAGGGGGAATAGGCTTTATCGTGCTCTCTTCACGGCTGTCTTGTTGTGTTTGGACCATTCTAGTTTGTTGGTGATGTGGACACCAAAGAACTTGAAGCTCTCAACCTGCTCCTACAGCCCCGTCGATGAGAATGGGGACGTGCTCGGTCCTCTTTTTCCTGTAGTCCACAATCATCTTCTTTGTCTTGATTATGTTGAGGGATAGATTGTTGTTCTGGAACCACTCGGCCAGGTCTCTGACCTCCTCCCTATAGGCTGTCTCGTTGTTGTCGGTGATCAGGCCTATCACTGTTGTGTCATCTGCAAATTTAAGGATGGTGTTGGAGTCGTGTCTGGCCATGCAGTCGTGGGTGAACAGGGAGTACAGGAGTGGACTGAGCACACATCCCTGAAGGGCTCCAGTGTTGAGCATCAGCGTGGCAGATGTGTTGCTACCTATCCTCACCACCTGGGGGCAGCCCGTCAGGAAGTCCAGGATCCAGTTGCAGTGGGAGGTGTTTAGTCCCAGGATTCTTAGCTCAGTGATGAGCTTTGAGGGTACTATGGTGTTGAACACTGAGCTGTAATCAATTAATAGCATTCTCACGTAGATGTTCCTTTTGTCCAGGTGGGAAAGGTGCAGTGTGGAGTGTAATCATCTGTGGATCTGTTTGGGCGGTATGTAAATTGGAGTGGGTCTAGGGTTTCTGGGATAATGGTGTTGATGTGAGCCATTACCAGCCTTTCAAAGCACTTCATGGCTACGGACCGGATCTGTAGTCATTTAGGCAGGTTGCCTTGGTGTTCTTGGGCACAGGGACTATGATGGACTGCTTGAAACATGTTGGTATTACAGACTCAATCAGGGACATGTTGAAAATGTCAGTGAAGACACCTGCCAGTTGGTCAGCACATGCCCGGAGCACACGTCCTGGTAATCCCGCTGGCCTTGTGAATGTTGACCTGTTTAAACGTCGTACTCACGTCGTCTATGGAGTGCATGATCACAGAGTCATCCGGAACAGCTGATGCTTTCATGCATGCCTCAGTGTTGCTTGCCTTGAAGCGAGCATAGATGTGATTTAGCTCGTCTGATAGGCTCGTGTCACTGGGCAGCTCTCGGTTGTGCTTCCCTTTGTAGTCTGTAATAGTTTGCAAGCCCTGCTGCATAAGACAATTGTCAAAGCCGGTGTAGTATGATTCAATCTTAGCCCTTGGCGCTTTGCCTGTTTGATGGTTTGTCAGAGACCATAGCAGAATTTCTAATAATCTTCCGGGTTAGAGTCCCGCACCTTGAAAGCGGCAGCTCTACCCTTTAGCTCAGTGCGAATGTTGCCTGTAATCCATGGCTTCTGGTTGGGGTATGTACGTACAGTCACTGTGGGGACGACGTCCTCAATGCACTTATTGATAAAGCCAGTGACTGATGTGGTGTACTCCTCAATGCCATCGGAAGAATACCGGAACGTGTTCTAGTCTGTGCTATTAAAACAGCAAAAACAATCAGCTCCTTTGTTTTGCTGACATTGAGGGAGAGGTTGTTTACCTGACACCCCACTGTCAGAGTGCCTACCTCGTCCCTGTAGGCTGTCTCGTCATTGGTGGTAATCAGGCCTACTACTGTTTTGTCATCAGCAAACTTTATGATGGAGTTGGAACTCGCGGGTGTACATGGAGTACAGGAGGGGGCTGAGGACGTACCTTTGCGGGGCCCACATATTGAGAATCAGTCGAAGGAAGACAGTTGCCCATCCCTGTCCTAGATACTGTATTGCGGTCCAATTCCACGAAAGCTACTTGTGGAACCAAAGGGAAGTCACCGTTTTTACAGTCCTGACAAACGATGGCTCTGCATTTTACTATCGCTAATGCCACTACGGTATAATGTTAACCCTAATGTGAATTACTACAACAGTAGTATGAAATCCTTTGGGATGTGGTGACACGTGGGAAGATAATAATGACTACATAAAGAATAATAGAACATGTTTCTCGACACTTCTACATTCATGTGGATGATACCATGATTACAGATAAACATGTTTCTCAACACTTCTACATTCATGTGGATGATACCATGTTTACAGAAAAACATGTTTCTCAACACTTCTACATTCATGTGGATGATACCATGATTACAGATAGTTCTGAATATATCGTGAATAATATTTGGACAGATATGATATTTATGCCTCTGTCACTTTCTTACTTATCATTATTCACGAAGTAGTGCACTATGTGTGAAAAAGGATGCATTTTGGGACGCAGGCATACATCCCTTTTCACCAGTGTGTTCAGACTGAACTCTAGCAACTGGGTTTAGTTATTTGTACAATAGAGATATCCCCTGTATCTAACAGAGGTCTTCTACTAAATGGATGATGCTAAACATCTGTTTATTATTTTATTAATGGTGTTGGTCCTCCTGGGTGTGTAGCGGACTGAAAGGGGCCATGTCAGTGTTCCGGGGTTAAACATAGCAGTGTGTGTGTGTGTGGTGGTGGGGAGGGGGGGGCACTGTTGTGGGTTCAATTCCCACATATGAAGGATGTATGCACGCATGACTGTATACATTTTAATGTTTCCTTACTTTTAAAGCAGTCTTTGGACTGAAATAGTAGAGTTTTGGGGCCAATGCCCCATGTAAGTTAATCCCCACCAGTTTGCACGTATTAAGAGTTTTGCACAAATCATCTCTTAAATTAATTGTTATGCTCAATTAATTGTTAAAATATTATTTTTAGATGATTTGTGACTGTTCAATGTATTGCTCGTTCTCGTTGTTACTTTCTATTTAGAGCAGGGGTGTCAAACTCATTCCATAGAGGGCCTAGTGTCTGCTGGTTTTTGTTTTTTGTCTTCATTTAAGACCTAGACAGCCAGGTGAGGGGAGATCCTTACTAATTAGTGACCTTAATTCATCAATCAAGTACAGGGAAGGAGCGAAAACCCTCAGATAGTCATCCCTCTGTGGAATGAGTTTGACATGTGATTTAGTATTAATTACAAAAGAACACAAAAATGCTGTTTTATATCACCTACCTATGTGTTAGTTCTCTAAAAACAGGACAGGACAGACACAGAATAGTTAAAAATCTCCTATCAAATCAAACTTTATTTGTTACATGCTCCGAATACAACAAGTGTAGACTTTACCGTGAAATGTTTACTTACAAGCCCTTAAACCAACAGTGCAGTTCAAGAAGAGCTAAGAAAATATTTACCAAATAAACTAAAGTAAAAAATAATAAAAAGTAACACAATAATATGCAAACCAAACCATACAAAGTGACTCATACAGAGCAGAATAATGAATTTCTCAACAATCACATGATGGAATAATCTTTTAGAGTGTATGAGTCACAATGCCTTGAATAGATATACTGATACTGTAGTCTGGGGAGATGGATGTGTGGATTTCCATGCCCCAGTTATGCAGCTGTGTGGTTGGAGTAACACATACTAAAGTGATTACAGCCAGGAAACCAATCTTATTGGTCCACGATTCCACCAATCCTCCTTAGCCAAGATATCGCTGACAACCCGCCCCCCCCACCACCCAGGGTGGCCAACCTCCACCTCCCCTCCCTCTCCCTCTCCCTCTTCCTCTCCCTCTTCCTCTCCCTCTCCACCTCCACCTCACTCTCCCTCTCCCTCTTCCTCTCCCTCTCCCTCTCCCTCCGCCTGCTCCCCTGTCTCCATCCAACCCTAGCCCTTCAGGTCTAAGCTGCATTACAGCAGGTAAACCCAGGATTACAGCAGGCAGCTCCGTGTCTCTTGTCATGCCTCACCATGTCTCTGTGGATCAGCACAGCTCATTCCTCCCATGGTGCAATGCTCCACGCCAGCAGATTAGCATTTCCCATGTTTCCGTCCTCGCTGTGTACTGTGTTCTCCATCCACCACACCTCAGTAACTGTGTACTACTCCATCCATCCATCCATCCATCACACCTCAGTAACTGTGTACTACTCCATCCATCCATCCATCCACCACACCTCAGTAACTGTGTACTACTCCATCCATCCATCCACCACACCTCAGTAACTGTGTACTACTCCATCCATCCATCCACCACACCTCAGTAACTGTGTACTACTCCATCCATCCATCCACCACACCTCAGTAACTGTGTACTACTCCATCCATCCATCCACCACACCTCAGTAACTGTGTACTACTCCATCCATCCATCCATCCATCACACCTCAGTAACTGTGTACTACTCCATCCATCCATCCATCACACCTCAGTAACTGTGTACTACTCCATCCATCCATCCACCACACCTCAGTAACTGTGTACTACTCCATCCATCCATCCATCACACCTCAGTAACTGTGTACTACTCCATCCATCCATCCATCACACCTCAGTAACTGTGTACTACTCCATCCATCCATCCATCCATCCATCACACCTCAGTAACTGTGTACTACTCCATCCATCCATCCATCACACCTCAGTAACTGTGTACTACTCCATCCATCCATCTATCCATCCATCATCCACGCATACAGCCATCCAGCCATCCGCCACTCCCAGTAGAGAGGTTGATATCTCAGTAGTACATCTCCACTTCTCTCCCAGTAGAGGCTGATATCTCAGTAGAACTCCTCTTCCAGGAGAGGCTGATATCTCAGTAGAACTCCTCTTTCAGTAGAGGCTGATACCTCAGTTAAACTCCTCTTTCAGTAGAGAGGCTGATATCTCAGTAGAACTCCTCTTCCAGGAGAGGCTGATATCTCAGTAGAACTCCTCTTTCAGTAGAGGCTGATACCTCAGTTAAACTCCTCTTTCAGTAGAGAGGCTGATATCTCAGTATAACTCCTCTTCCAGTAGAGAGTCTGATATCTCAGTTTTACTTCTCCTTTTCTCCCCAGTAGAGAGGCTGATATCTCAGTAGAACCTCTCCCAGTAGAGAGGCTGATATCTCATTAGAACGTCTCCACTTCTCTCCCAGTTGAGAGGTTGATATCTCAGTAGAACTTCTCCCCTTCTCCCCAGTAGAGAGGCTGATATCTCAGTAGAACTTCTCCCCTTCTCCCCAGTAGAGAGGCTGATGTCTCAGTAGAACTTCTCCCCTTCTCCCCAGTAGAGAGGCTGATATCGCAGTAGATCTACTTTCCCAGTAGAGAGGCTGATATCGCAGTAGAACTCCTCTCCCAGTAGAGAGGTTGATAACTCAGTAGAACGTCTCCCCTTATCCCCAGTAGAGGCTGATATCTCAGTAGAACTTCTCTCCCAGTAGAGAGGCTGATATTTCAGTAGAACTCCTCTTTCAGTAGAGAGGCTGATATCTCAGTAGAACTCCTCTTTCAGTAGAGAGGCTGATATCTCAGTAGAACTCCTCTTCCAGTAGAGAGGCTGATATCTCAGTAGAACTCCTCTTCCAGTAGAGAGGCTGATATCTCAGTAGAACGTCTCCACTTCTCTCCCAGTAGAGAGGCTGATATCTCAGTAGAACTGCTCTCTAAGTAGAGAGGCTGATTTCTCAGTAGAACTCCTCTTCCAGTAGAGAGGCTGATATCTCAGTAGAACTCCTCTTTCAGTAGAGAGGCTGATATCTCAGTATAACTCATCTTCCAGTAGAGAGGCTGATATCTTAGTATAACTCATCTTCCAGTAGAGAGGCTGATATCTCAGTATAACTCATCTTCCAGTAGAGAGGCTGATATCTCAGTAGAACGTCTCTACTTCTCTCTCAGTAGAGAGGCTGATATCTCAGTAGAACTCCTCTCCCAGAAGAGAGGCTGATATCTCAGTAGAACTCCTCTCCCAGAAGAGAGGCTGATATCTCAGTAGAACTGCTCTCTAAGTAGAGAGGCTGATATCTCAGCAGAACTCCTTTCCCAGTAGAGAGGCTGATATCTCATTGTAACTTCTCTCCCAGTAGAGAGGCTGATATCTCAGTAGAACTTCTCTCCCAGTAGAGAGGCTGATATCTCAGTAGAACTGCTCTCCAAGTAGAGAGACTGATATCTCAGTAGAACTCCCCTCATCTCCCCCTGTTGAGGTGTTGATATCTCCTACTATCTCTGATCTTGTAGTCGTACCATTGTTGTTCTGTCCATCCATCCGTCTCTCTGTTAGTAGACAGCATTGATGAAACAGATATAGCAGCAGGCAGAGATGATTTGTCAGTCTTCTGGGTGTGTAAGGACCGGGTGAAAGTTCATGAGAGGTATAACAACAGGCAGAGATGATATGTCTGTATTCTGGGTGTTTAAGGACCGGGTGAAAGGTCATGAGAGGTATAACAACAGACAGAGATTATTCGTCTGTCTTCTGGGTGTGTAAGGGCCGAGTGAGAGGTCATGAGAGGTATAACAACAGACAGAGATGATTCGTCTGTCTTCTGGGTGTGTAAGGACTGGGTGAAAGGTCATGAGAGGTGTCAATGTGACAGATGGGAGTATTTTGGACTGAGGTAGCCAAAAGACTACGCTCTGGGCCAGATCTTTCAGAGTGGTGATGTGATGTGAGTTTGAAGTTGGAAAAGTGAAGGGTGTGAAGTGTATCTCCCAGCTTGATCCTCATCCAAGAGACTACACTGTCCCTCACTTCTCAAACACTGAGACACTGTGACACCAGGCCCGAGGGTCAGTCTTCAGCAAGATTGCATGAACCACACTGATTAAACAACACTACCAACACTCCAACACTACCCCCCCCACCCCCACCCCCAAAAAAACAAGATACATTAAAAACAGTACAATTCTTTAAATGTGCTTTGCTCCACTACAGATGTAGGATCTTAATTTGAGCCAGTTTGCTACAGCAGGAAAATAATCCTGCAGCAAGAGGAAGTGTGAATTATTATATGGATTATAATTAATTGACATTTCTGTAGTTGTTGATACATTTTTCCTCAGGGAAAATGAAGTCTGAAATCTTAAAGTGGAAATTACAAACTTCAGAAACATTTTAAAACCTAAAATACACTACAAGTTTTATATTTCCTGTGATTAAGATCCTACATCTGTACACTGAATTCTGCAAATGCTAATGACAGTCCTATATTCATGTTCAATAATTTACAGTTCAGGCTGAAATAGCAAGTTCAAATATTTATATTTTTGGTTGGCGCCTAGGAGGTGCATGAGTCAAACGCACAGGAATTGTTCAGTTCTAATCCCAGGTTTGGCAATTTACCTGTCTAACATCAGCTTGCGTGTGCTGAGGTGAGAGGGGTGGCAGTACTTGAGGCCTGTCCTTAAAAATAAGCGCAAAAGTTTTAATACCCACAAAAAGCAGGTCTTAACATGCAACAGTTGATAACGGCATGGATTTTGAGAGAGGAAGCGCAGCCTATCAGTGCCCATAGAAGGAGACATGTGTCTTTTGTGCCAGTGAGTCTTGTATTTTTAAACATAAAGCACTATCGGTTACTCCCCATTTCATTTTTTTATTAAAAAAACAAGCACAACCTATCCTCCCCTTAATCAAGGCTGGTTTTGCAGGAACACATTGGAGCTGCTATTTATCCTGGCCATTAGCCAAGAAGCCTACGATTAAAGAGCTTTTAAATGGTCTTCTGAGAGTGCTTAGAAATATTTTGGAGGTTTTTGTCCTCATGCAATTTCATTACACGCAATTCACATACCTGCATACTTCATTTCTCTTTTTTAAGTATGCTATCCATCCCCATTTTCAAAGAGCGCCCCTCGCCTGATTACCAAAGACAGGCTCCTCCAAACTATTCAGTCGTCCTATAATGCCGTATAAATGGCAGATTTTTTTTTTTATATGCCTCACACACAGGCAACGATACAATTGACAGAAGCCTAGTATTTGCATAGACGTGTGAATGTTATTCGTATAGACATTTAAGCCTACGTTTGCACATAGTGACATGGAACGAGAGAAGCAATTTATCATATCATGCTTTTGACCGCATCCTATTTAGAAATGGTGTTGTTGTTTTAAAAAACAGATGGCTTGTTTTCCGTTTCATATGAATAAAAACCAAGCTCTCTATAGGCTGTCCTTACCCTAGGCCTAGCTTACCCTAGGCCTAGCTTACCCTAGGCCTAGCTTACCCTAGGCCTAGCTACTAATATGAAGGCTGGTTCGACAGTAATGCGTTGTTTCTTTTTAATCCTGGCCTTGCAAAGTAGCCTGCCCATAAATAGTATATTCTTCAGAGTGCCTTCAATTGACAATATCCTGCACCTCCTACACACATATGCCTACCTGCATACTTCATTTCGCTTGTTCAAGTATCCATTCTTTAAAGAGCGCTGCGTTACCAAAGACTGTTCCTCCAAACGGACTCTACCGTTCAAAAGTTTGTAGTCTTATAAATATCCTTGTTTTTTTTAAAGAAAATCTACTTTTTTGTCCATTAAAATAACATCAAATAGATCAGAAATACAGTGTAGACATTGTTAATGTGGTAAATGATTATTGTAGCTGGAATTGTTTTAAATGGAATATCTACATAGGCGTACAGAGGCCCATTATCAGCAACCATCACTCCTGTGCTCCAATGGCACGTTGTGTTAGCTAATCTAAGTTTATAATTTTAAAAGGCTAATTGGTCATTAGAAAAGCATTTTGCAATTATGTTAGCACAGCTGAAAACTGTTGTCTGATTAAAGAAGCAATAAAACTGACCATCTGTAGACTAGTTGAGTATCTGGAGCATCAGCATTTGTGTGTTCGATTACAGGCTCAAAATGGCCAGAAACAAAGACCGTTCTTCTGAAAGGCAGAGTTGCAAAGAAAAAGCCATATCTCAGACTGGCCAATAAAAATAAAAGATTAAGATGGGCAAAAGAACACAGACACAGGACAGAGGAACTCTGCCTAGAAGGCCAGCAACCCAGAGTCACCTCTTCACTGTTGATGTTGAGACTGGTGTTTTGCGGATACGATTTCATGAAGCTGCCAGTTGAGGACTTGTGAGGTGTCTGTTTCTCAAACTAGACACTCTAAGGTACTTGTCCCAGGCCTAACCAGGATGACACTGGGCCAATTGTGCACCACCCTATGGGACTTCCGATCACGGTCAGTTGTGAAACAGCCCAGGATTGAACCAGGGTTTGTAGTGATGGCTGTAGCACTGTGTTGCAGTGCCTTAGACCGCTGCAACACTCGGGAGCCCTATAGTGACATAGGTAGTGACGTAGGTAGTTACATAGGAAAGACAGGTCTCTCAACTCCTCCTTTTCCATATTGGCAAACTGAAGTCCTACTACCTGTAGACTGTATGACGTCCTCTATGTGCAGACTGGATGACATCCTCTATGTGCAGACTGGATGACATCCTCTACATGCAGACTATATGACGTCCTCTACATACAGACTGGATGATGTCCTCTATATGCAGACTGTATGACGTCCTCTACATGCAGATTGGATGACGTCCTCTACATGCAGACTGTATGACGTCCTCTACATGCAGACTGGATGACATCCTCTACATGCAGACTGGATTACATCCTCTACATGCAGATTGGATGACATCCTCTACATGCAGACTGGATGACGTCCTCTACATGCAGACTGGATGATGTCCTCTACATGCAGACTGTATGACATCCTCTACATGCAGATTGGATGATGTCCTCTACATGCAGACTGTATGACATCCTCTACGTGCAGACTGGATGATGTCCTCTACATGCAGACTGGATGATGTACTCTACGTGCAGACTGGATGATGTCCTCTACATGCAGACTGGATGATGTCCTCTATGTGCAGACTGGATGACGTCCTCTACATGCAGACTGGATGACGTCCTCTACATGCAGACTGTATGACGTCCTCTACATGCAGACTGGATGACGTCCTCTACATGCAGACTAGATGACGTCCTCTACATGCAGACTGGATGACGTCCTCTACATGCAGACTGGATGACATCCTCTACGTGCAGACTGGATGACATCCTCTACATGCAGACTGGATGACATCCTCTACATGCAGACTGGATGACGTCCTCTACATGCAGACTGTATGATGTCCTCTACGTGCAGACTGGATGACGTCCTCTACATGCAGACTGGATGACGTCCTCTACATGCAGACTGGATGACGTCCTCTACATGCAGACTGGATGACGTCCTCTACATGCAGACTGGATGACGTCCTCTACATGCAGACTGGATGACATCCTCTACATGCAGACTGGATGATGTCCTCTACATGCAGACTGTATGACGTCCTCTACATGCAGACTGTATGACGTCCTCTACATGCAGACTGGATGACGTCCTCTACATGCAGATTGGATGACGTCCTCTACATGCAGACTGGATGACGTCCTCTACATGCAGACTGGATGATGTCCTACTACCTGTAGACTGGATGACGTCTTCTATGTGCAGACTGGATGATGTCCTCTACATGCAGACTGGATGATGTCCTACTACCTGTAGACTGGATGACGTCTTCTATGTGCAGACTGGATGATGTCCTCTACATGCAGACTGGATGAGGTAGAATTGGTTACATTGTGGGAGGCAACCGTCTGCCTTGAGAGAATACCCATCGACCCCTTTTTCATTCTGTGTCTTCATGGGGGAAGAACACAGGCAAAGCCTTTTCTCCCACTGCTCTCTGCTCCGCTGAGATAGACAAACTCCTTAAGCTTGAACTCGCTGTGCAGGGCCAGCGTTTGAAGCTGGTTTCTCTTCCTGTTTGGCTGCGAGGCATGTAATAGGGAAGACGGTCTAAGAGAGAAGGAAGTGCTGGAGGAGATAGACAGAGGCCCAGGAGGCCAGCAGGTAGTTTTTTTATTTTATTTTTATTTCACCTTTATTTAAACCAGGTAGGCCAGTTGAGAACAAGTTTTCATTTACAACTGCATCCTGCGCAAGATAAAAGCAAAGCACTGCAACCCAAACAACAAAGAGTTACACATGGGATAAACAAACGCACAGTCAATAACACAATAGAAAAATCTATATACAGTGTGTGCAAATGTAGTAAGATTAGGGAGGTAAGGCAATACATAGGTGTCAGTGGCGAAATAATTACAATTTAGCATTAACACTGGAGTGATAGATGTGCAGAAGATGATGTGCAAGTAGAGATACTGGGGTGCAAAAGAGCAAAAAATAAATAACAATATGGGGATTTAGTAGTTGGGTGGGCTATTTACAAATGGGCTGTGTACAGTGCAATGATCGGTAAGCTGCTCTGATAGCTGATGCTTAAAGTTAGAGAGGGAGATATAAGACTCCAGCTTCAGTGATTTTTGCAATTCGTTCCAGTCATTGGCAGCAGAGAACTGGAATGAAAGGCGGCCAAAGGAGGAGTTGGCTTTGAGGATGACCAGTGAAATATACCTGCTGGAGCGTGTGCTACGGGTGGGTGTTGCTATGGTGACCAGTGAGCTGAGATAAGGCGGGGCTTTACCTAGCAAAGACTTATAGATGACCTGGAGCCAGTGGGTTTGGCGACAAATATGAAGCGAGGGCCAGCCAACGAGAGCGTACAGGTCGCAGTGGTGGATAGTATATGGGGCCTTGGTGACAAAACAGATGGCACTGTGATAGACTACATCCAATTTGCCGAGTAGAGTGTTGGAGGCTATTTTGTAAATGACATCGCCGAAGTCAAGGATCAGTAGTATAGTCAGTTTTACGAGGGTATGTTTAGCAGCATACGTGGAGGCTTTGTTGCGAAATAGGAAGCCAATTCTAGATTTCATTTTGGATTGGAGATGCTTAATGTGAATCTGGAAGGATAGTTTACAGTCTAACCACATAACTAGGTATTTGTAGTTGTCCACATATTCTAAGTCAGAGCCGTCCAGAGTAGTGATGTTGGACGGGCGGGCAGGTGCGGGCAGCGATCGGTTGAAGAGCATGCATTCGTTTTACTTGCATTTAAGAGCAGTTGGAGGCCACAGAAGGAGTGTTGTATGGCATTGAAGCTCGTCTGGAGGTTTGTTAACACAGTGTCCAAAGAAGGGCCAGAGGTATACAGAATGGTGTCGTCTGCGTAGAGGAGGATCAGATAATCACAAGCAGCAAGAGTGACATCATTGATATACAGTGGTTTCTCAAATGACTGCCTCGCCTGGTTCACCAACTACTTCTCAGATACAGTTCAGTGTGTCAAATGAGAGGTCCTGTTGTCAGGACCTCCGGCAGTCTCTAAAGGGGTGCCACAGGGTTCAATTCTCGGGCCGACTTTTTTCTCTGTATACAGTGGGGCAAAAAAGTATTTAGTCAGCCACCAATTGTGCAAGTTCTCCCACTTAAAAAGATGAGAGAGGCCTGTAGTTGTCATTATAGGTACACTTCAACTATGACAGACAAAACGAGGGAAAAAAAATCCAGAAAATCACATTGTAGGATTTGTAATTAATTTTTTTGCAAATTATGGTGGAAAATATGTATTTGGTCAATAACAAAAGTTTATCTCAATACTTTGTTATATACCCTTTATTGGCAATGACAGAGATCAAACGTTTTCTGTAAGTCTTCACAAGGTTTTCACACACTGTTGCTGGTATTTTGGCCCATTCCTCCATGCAGATCTCCTCTAGAGCAGTGATGTTTTGGGGCTGTTGCTGGGCAACACGGACTTTCAACTCCCTCCAAAGATTTTCTATGGGGTTGAGATCTGGATACTGGCTAGGCCACTCCAGGATCTTGAAATACTTCTTACGAAGCCACTCCTTCGTTGCCCGGGCGGTGTGTTTGGGATCATTGTCATGCTGAAAGACCCAGCCACGTTTCATCTTCAATGCCCTTGCTGATGGAAGGAGGTTTTCACTCAAAATCTCATGATACATGGCCCCATTCATTCTTTCCTTTACATGGATCAGTCGTCCTGGTCCCTTTGCAGAAAAACAGCCCCAAAGCATGATGTTTCCAACCCAATGCTTCACAGTAGGTATGGTGTTCTTTGGATGCAACTCAGCATTCTTTGTCCTCCAAACACGACGAGTTGAGTTTTTACCAAAAAGTTATATTTTGGTTTCATCTGACCATATGACATTCTCCCAATCTTCTTCTGGATCATCCAAATGCTCTCTAGCAAACTTCAGATGGGCCTGGACATGTACTGGCTTAAGCACAGGGACACTGCAGGATTTGAGTCCCTGGCGGCGTAGTGTGTTACTGATGGTAGGCTTTGTTACTTTAGTCCCAGCTCTCTGTAGGTCATTCACTAGGTCCCCCCGTGTGGTTCTGGGATTTTTGCTCATCGTTCTTGTGATCATTTTGACCCCACGGGTTGAGATCTTGCGTGGAGCCCCAGATGGAGGGAGATTATCAGTGGTCTTGTATGTCTTCCATTTCCTAATAATTGCTCCCGCAGTTGATTTCTTCAAACCAAGCTGCTTACCTATTGCAGATTCAGTCTTCCCAGCCTGGTGCAGGTCTACAATTTTGTTTCTGGTGTCCTTTGACAGCTCTTTGGTCTTGGCCATAGTGGAGTTAGTAGTGTAACTGTTTGAGGTTGTGGACAGGTGTTCAAGTTCAAACAGGTGCCATTAATACAGTTAACGAGTGGAGGACAGAGGAGCCTCTTAAAGAAGAAGTTACAGGTCTGTGAGAGCCAGAAATCTTGCTTGTTTGTAGGTGACCAAATACTTATTTTCCACCATAATTGGCAAATAAATTCATAAAAAATCCTACAATGTCATTTTGTCTGTCATAGTTGAAGTGTACCTATGATGACAGTTACAGGCCTCTCTCATATTTTTAAGTGGGAGAACTTGCACAATTGTTGGCTGACTAAATACTTTTTTGCCCCACTGTATACAGAGAAAAAAGTCGGCCCGAGAATTGAACCCTGTGGCACCCCTTTAGAGACTGCCGGAGGTCCTGACAACAGGCCCTCTCATTTGACACACTGAACTGTATCTGAGAAGTAGTTGGTGAACCAGGCGAGGCAGTCATTTGAGAAACCAAGGCTGTCGAGTCTGCAGGTAAGAATGCGGTGATTGACAGAGTCAAACGCCTTGGCCAGGTCGATGAAGACGGCTGCCCAGCACTACCAGCAGGTAGTTGGGGAGTGGTGGAGCTGCAGTGCCCCGTGGGATGCTGTGTTAGCCAGGGAAGGCTCACAGATCATATTAATTTCCAAATGGCTTCTTTCAGACAGCATTAGAGCCACTCATGATTGGATGATGCACCCCATATATGACCCTGATCATCATGCGTTTGTAAAGATTCAAACTGACAAACTACTGACTGGATGAAGTTGATGGTAAATGTATACGTATATGGAATGGTTTGAATAATGAAACACACGTAAAAAAATCACACATTTAACAATGGACATTAGCTTGATTGGCACGTTCTGAGCAGGAAGACACAGTGTATGGATCCAGTTGGAAGAGTGCAGCATCTGCACTGTATAGCAAGGGGCCTGACACACACGCACACATACGTTCACACTCACTGTCATTCATTTCAGATTTGTTTTCTCATTAAAAGGTTAGCTCATGGAAGACAATTTGATAGATAAAAATACTTTATTTATTAACAAAGTTATTTTAATTGACAAAGTTGAACTCTTGTTTTAATTTGTACACATGATTAATTGAATAAGAAAATAATATGATCTGTATTATTTTGATTACGGTCAGAATTTATAATTATTCACCTTATTCAATAACAAACCACTATATTGCAATTTAATTGCAATTGAATTACATTAGAATGAAATGAAACAATAGATGTTTGTTTAACTACCACATTGTTCACATACAGTGCATTCGGAAAGTATTCAGACCCCTTGACTTTTTCCACATTTTGTTACGTTACAGCCTTATTCTAAAATGTATTTTAGAAAAGGAATTCCCTCATCAATCTGCACATAATACCCCATAATGACAAAAGCAAACACTTTAAATACTTTTTTTTGTGCTAATTTATTAAAAATGTAAAACTGAAATATCACATTTACATAATAATTCTGACACTTGAACCAGTACTTTGTTGAAGCACCTCTGGCAGCGATTACACCATTGAGTCTTTTTGGGTATGACGCTATGCTTGGCACACCTGTATTTGGGGAGTTTCTCCCATTCTTCTCTACACATCCTCTCAAGCTCTGTCAGGTTCTTATGTAAATGTGATATTTAATGTTAGAATTTTTTATAAATTAGCAAACATTCCCCCCAAAAATGTTGTCATTATGGGGTATTGTGTGTAGATTGCTCAGGAAATGTTTTTATTTAATCCATTTTAGAATAAGGCTGTATAGGTCTGAATAGTTTCCAAAGGCACTGTGCATTATAAGTCACTATGTTGCATTCTATTCCGAAAAGTATAGAATGCCAGATGGGCTGGTCCATTTTAGCCCAGTGGGCCAATCTAAATAGTTATTATCAGAATTATTTTTGGGCTAAAAATGGGGTACTCAAGGACAAATATGTATTTTTTAATTTTATAATTTCACCTTTATTTAACCAGGTAGGCTAGTTGAGAACAAGTTCTCATTTGCAACTGCGACCTGGCCAAGATAAAGCAAAGCAGTTCGACACATACAACGACACAGAGTTACACATGGAGTAAAACAAACATACAGTCAATAATACAGTATAAACAAGTCTATATACGATGTGAGCAAATGAGGTGAGATAAGGGAGGTAAAGGCAAAAAAGGCCATGGTGGCAAAGTAAATACAATATAGAAGGAAAACACTGGAATGGTAGATTTGCAATGGGAGAATGTGCAAAGTAGAAATAAAAATAATGGGGTGCAAAGGAGCAAAATAAATAAATAAATAAAATACAGTAGGGAAAGAGGTAGTTGTTTGGGCTAAATTATAGGTGGGCTATGTACAGGTGCAGTAATCTGTGAGCTGCTCTGACAGTTGGTGCTTAAAGCTAGTGAGGGAGATAAGTGTTTCCAGTTTCAGAGATTTTTGTAGTTCGTTCCAGTCATTGGCAGCAGAGAACTGGAAGGAGAGGCGGCCCGGTGTGATAGACATGCCTGGATTTCCCAGATCCTATTCCAGGAAAGCTCTGACGAAGGCCAAAAGGCTGACGCGTAAGCTTGAATAAAATAAAGTGATACTAGTAAGAGCAGGGTGCTAGTTTGTCTTTTCTTTGAAGTTACTGTAGAAACAGCCCTACATAGCAAGTTTCTAGTCTGTAAATACAGTAAACAGTGTGTAGGAAATGTATATTACTCCACTGTAGAAACAGCCCTACAAAGCAAGATTCTAGTCTGTAAATAAGAGTGAACTTCAGTGTGTAGGAAATGTCTATTTTTGGGTAAATCCATTTGAATACAATCACTTCTTGACAACCCTTTTGATTTAAACAAAACCTTCCATACGTATTTACCCATTGTAGAAGTGCTCAGAAAGTGACTCTATGGACCCGAATGAAAAATCATTCAAGACAAAAGGTACTGAAACTGTATCCATTTTGCATACCCCACCATACCATTTGAAATCCATGTCTTCATCTCTGGTAAATATGAAAGGTTGAGATGATATCATTTGAAAGCTTACAAACAGGGTTGTCAAACTATTTTATAATTTCTTGTAAACATATATATATATATTTTTTCCTTAAACGTCAATATAGGGTGGGTGTCATGTTTTGGGTTGATATATGTACCAAAATGGTAAAACTATTGAGGTCCACATATCAGAGAATGTTAACTTGAATACTGTCAATCCTCCATAGGAAACCTATTGAAATTATAGAAATATAGATAATAGAAGTATTACTAATACCTGCTGCCATCTTTGTGGTAGTAATTAGATTTACATTTCAATGGTGTACCAGATAAATTGCAGTGATCTGAAGGGATAGAAATAGGTTCATAGAATGGACCTATGATTTAAGTGACCTGCACCCTGTATTCGAGAGGATGTTGTGTCTCAACCGATGGCGGGGGACAACACAAACACCTCAGATGATGTAAAGTAGGGTTTAAACTTATTCGAATGTGAAAACGCCTTTTTAGATAATTGACGTTAAAGGTTAATATTATTAATTGTAAAAAATGTGCCAGAATTTATCAAATTGTTTGACAACGTTTATCTTATCCAGTGATGAAGACATGGATGTCTCATGATATGGAGGAGTTTGCAAACGGGGTCAACTTTGAGCACCTTTATCTCCTGAATGTTTTGGCGTTAAGTCCAAAAAGTTACTTTCTGACCACTTCTCCCAAGGGCAAAATCTAAAGGGACGCTGTCAAATAGTGATTGGATTCAAATGGATTTACCCTTTTATAATTGGAGCAAGCAATTAAAACCAGCTTGCTAGACAGGTGGGAAATCAGAGAGTGAATTATTCGTACTATAAAGATCAGGCGGAATTGACTGCCGAGTGTATTATGGCTGTGGCGCCGCTGAGGCTGACCACAGAGAAAACAGAGCAACGACATCCCCTGGACCACCTGTGCCCTGTCTGCGGCTATGCTCTGCTGTTTTATCATATTTAACCTTTATTTAACTAGGAAAGTCAGTTAAGAACAAATTCTTATTTCCAATGACGGCCTACCCCGGCCAAACCCTAACCCGGACAACGCTGGGCCAATTATGCGCCGCCCCATGGGACTCCCAATCACCGCCGATTGTGATACAGCCTCTAGCACTGAGATGCAGTGCCTTAGACCACTGCCCCACTCGGGAGCTGTGCACTCAGGATTTGTGGAGCTGTGCAATGCCTCCCCACAGAAAATAAATAATGGCTTCCTCTGGGACTGTCTCTGTGAGAATCAAGTAGAGGATCGTCTCAAGTTTTCTTCGTTCTCTACACACAGTGAGGCGAAGATACACATTTCTGAGGTAGCAGAGGTGGCTAGTTCTTCTGTGTAGACTATAGAGACCCTGTTGCATACTCCATTGAATCAATAAGTATTGTTTTCCAATGAATGAATCTCTTGGTTGTCCCGTGTTAGTGGCTCCTAAACTTGTTGGTCCAAAAAATATAAAACAAATATAATAAATACAATTATAAACTGGGTGGTTCGAGCCCTGAATGCTGATTGGCTGAAAGCCATGGTATATCAGACCGTATAGCAGAGGTATGACAAAATATGTATTTTTACTGCTCTAATTACATTGGTAACCAGATTATAATAGCTATAAGGCACCTCAGGGTGTGTGGTATATGGCCAATATACCATGGCTAAGGGCTGTATCCAGGCACTCCGCATTGCATCGTACAGAAGAACAGCCCTTAACCGTGGTATATTGGCCATATACCACACCCCCTCGGGCCTTATTGGTTAGTTTGAGGATAGAGCATGTTAAGATGACATTCAATACATCTTCACTTGTACATTTTGTGATTGTGTTACTTGTGTGATAATTGGGCTATGAATAGGAGCTATGTGCAATGGTCAGGTCACTCTGAGGAAAACGTCAGCTTGCTGTCGAAATGTCAGGAACCTTTTCGCGTCCTGTACAACAGTGGATGCTGCTGAGAGGAGGCCGGCTCATAATAATGGCTGGAATGGAGTCAATGGAATGGTATCCAACGTGGTTTCCATGTGTTTGATACCATCCCATTGACTCCATTCCAGACATTACTATGAGCTGTCCTCTCCTCAGCAGCCTCCACTACTGTACAATGGATTAAAATGAGCAAAAATAAATCGCTCTGCCATTTTTTTTTTTGGAGTGCTCCAACTTATTTCTACCTCAAATGAGTTTTTCTTTTCATGCCATTCTGCTGATTTGTATCATTGCTGTTGAGCACCCCTCCTTTCCTCTGGTTGCTGAAACGTGAAAGCCCACCTGAACCAGGATGTAAAGGATGTAAAGGATGGTTCTGGCCCAGTGGAAGTGAGATTTGTGGAGAGAGTGGATCCTTGCAGTTTGGCTGAAGAGTGGAGGACGGTGATAAGGGAAGATGGAACAAAAAGGGCTGAAGTTGTTAATGAATATAGGTTTTTGGTTGGCATAAGGTTCACTAACAATAATGCTTTCTGGTAGATCCGTTTGAAGTATCAAGTAGGGTGAGGGATGCATTGGGAAAGGTGGAGTTGGTCAGAGTGAGCAGAAGTAGCTTCTTTTTGTGTGTGTGTCAAAAGAGCAGAAGGAAGAGGCATTAAGGATCGACAGAACTATCGACTTATGAAGTGGAGAGTTTGGATTTTTGTAGCAGAGCACCTTTAAAAGGTGTCATCTCTGGTGATGTGTTGGATGTGGCGGCCTCGTGGTTTACGAGCAGCATACCAGGAGTCGTTGGAACTCGCCGGCTCAACTGTGTAGTGGGAAAAGAAGAGAGCCTGTGGGTATTATTGATGTTTGACTTTGAGTATCTCCCTTCAATGGTGAAGATGGGGTTTGTTAGATATGCGGTGAGAGCTTTTGTGTTCAAGCCGTTGTTTTGCTGGAATTGCAAACGGTATGGACATTTATCAAGTGTGTGCTGAAGGAATGCTGTTGATGAATCTGAGGCTGTACGATGTTGTAATTGTGAGGGCAACCATGTTCCCAATTCGCCGGAGTGCCCGGTTAGTGTAAAGAAGTATGAGGTGGCAAGGGTCTGGGCTATAGAGCAATTCTCCTACACAGAGGCACGTGAGATAGTTGAAGGAGCTGAAGATATGGCAGTACATGCTTTTCAGACTGTGAAGATTCAGTGTTGTTCAACAGTTGAGGGAGACTGATATACTGATTGTGAAGAAGGTGGATTTGATGGTGTTTATCGTGTGATTTAATTGTACTGTGCAAACAAAAAGAATGTCGAAGAAACTGGACAAAAGTATCTGTGGCTGAAAGGTTTTTGGATTTCCATGACTTCACTTCCAAAACATTGCAAAGAATACTGTCTGAAGATGGTCTTCCTTCTCAGGCCCCAGAGCCTGTAGGGATGGGCATTGGCAGTTGAGAGCCTGTAGGGAGGGGCGTTGGCAGTTGAATCTGAAAAAAGGAGTACATTGAGTTTAGTTTTATTTAAAAAAAATATATATTTTTGTTATTATTTGGGTTGATATACACCTATAGCAGTTGCTTGTGGATCGCAATAATATCAAAGAAGACCCCTTACAGCGTGTCGCACCACTACACCAATAGGGATACTCTGCCATGAAACTTTGAAGAAGACATGCTATAAGCTCTGCAGGGAAGGTGTTTTTTAACATTTTTATAACCTTTTAGCATGTACTGTATTTTAACCTCTTAAAACCAATCTGTTTAATAAATACGTATTGAATTTTGACGGTTTTTATCAGTCAAGCTTTTATTTGAACCGATTTATGTGCGTGGGGTTCGGCCAACTCCGTCACAGAGCAATTACCTTTTAGTTCAACGGAATTCGTAAAACCAATTATGTATCGGTACGGCTGATGAAAACAATCCAGTCTGAGCTCTGCTGACCACTGTCCTGCTAGAGATGAGTTCTGTTGTTAAAGGTTGGCTGTCCACCCTCTGGGTAGGGTCCACCAATTAAATCATTGTAATGTTAATGAAGTCATTTATGGAGTTGTGTGAGTAGAATTGATGAGGATGCTCTTGCCAGTAATAAGATATTTCCCCACACAATGGTGGGGGTCCACAAAATAAGTGTCTTCATTAATAAGATAAACTGATGCCGCTAATTTTGAAATAACTGAAATAATAAAAAAATAAATAATATTTTTGCTCTAACAGTAGTTGACGCATCCAATTCATCAGCATTTTCTCATTATTTCCTTGAAATCCAATTTTGTTTTGAAACGGGCAACATGTTGAACACATCGATGGCTGTGTAACGTGGAAAGAATATCTTCTGGTGGCATTTTCATCAAACAATCAGACTGTTGTCATAATTGCAATATGTATGCCTATAGTACCTATATGTTAATTTCTGAAACCTTTTTAACCATATGAAATGACATGACTTGGGATGGACACTCCTCATCTACTGTGGTGGTAGGATTTTGAAACACGGATCAGACAGCCCAGCCAGCAGACACCCCCCTCTGTCTTGTCTCCAGAGTTGTGAGCGTGTGATGGGAGCTAATTCATACTGTTGGAACATGACAGTTGTGCTGCTTTCTTCAGTCCGATAGATGTTTTTTGGGTCTCAAACCCCAAAAACTCTTTGCTGTCTGCATGTGTGCTCCATTTCCCAATGGAAGGGTTTGGAGTCATTGGAGATGTCGATGACTTTGTCCAGTGTGATTTACAAGCTCGGAGTAGCAGTAGCCACAGTAACGAGTTTACCAAGGCTAAGGGTTATTTCAATTCTCTAATAATATACAGGCACTCCTTTTGTTAGGTGTTGTCTTCTAAATAAACATGACTTGTGAGGTGTCAACAGAAAGAGCACGCCCCATATACTGTTGTATACAATCCATTACCACTTTGGCCTATGCTGCATGTTGGGTCATGTTCCAATTACTTTGAATGTGTATGCTTAGGTGTCCCTAGAGAGCCTGTGCGGAAAGGGAAAGTTGTCCTGTTGCAATGTTTATGGTAATCCCCCCTCTCTATATGAGCACGTTGGCAAACACTGCAGGCAGGCAGGCAGCACACAGGGCCTTCCCGGAGCCGTCAGCCCACACAGACGGGCCACTACACGGTCCTGCACCGTCAGCATGACATCTGTGTTGATTGAACCACTGCGCCACATTGACTTTCCAGCCCGTGTTTAGAGAATCGTCGGGGCAGGACACTATTGATGTGAACCCACTACCCTGCAGTGAGCGTTCCCTGAACGTTCCCCCATCGAGTAATGAGGTTTATGTAAACACAGACATACTGCAAATATAACCGGAGGAGACGATTCACACAACAACTCATGAAAACACAATGGAGGCTGGGAGTTTTAAAAATCTTATTTCACTAAACTGGCATCTGGCTCCTGGAATTATGCAGGGCTTTCATCACTGTTAGTCCCCAGAGGTCTCTGCGGTGAGGAGACCGGGCCAGAGGTCTCTGCGGTGAGGAGACCGGGCCAGAGGTCTCTGCGGTGAGGAGACCAGGCAAGAGGTCTCTGCGGTGAGGAGACTGGGCAGACATCACACTCCAATTTCCTATGTTGTGAATGCAACAGGAACTCACTAAAAGGAGAGCTTGACTGTGTAGCCTCTGGAAACATTACCCCCTACCACCATCCACCTTGGGCTCATCTGTGTGGCCTATTGTGTTTCTGTTAACAAGTGGGGAATGGTGTTGTGGGTCCTTGTTGTTAACAAGTGGGGAATGGTGTTGTGGGTCCTTGTTAACAAGTGGGGAATGGTGTTACGGGTCCTTGTTATTAACATGTGGGGAATGGTGTTGTGGGTCCTTGTTAACAAGTGGGGAATGGTGTTGTGGGTCCTTGTTGTTAACAAGTGGGGAATGGTGTTGTGGGTCCTTGTTGTTAACAAGTGGGGAATGGTGTTGTGGGTCCTTGTTAACAAGTGGGGAATGGTGTTGTGGGTCCTTGTTAACAAGTGGGGAATGGTGTTGTGGGTCCTTGTTGTTAACAAGTGGGGAATGGTGTTGTGGGTCCTTGTGATGTTAACAAGTGGGAAATGGTGTTGTGGGTCCTTGTTGTTAACAAGTGGGGAATGGTGTTGTGGGTCCTTGTTGTTAACAAGTGGGGAATGGTGTTGTGGGTCATTGTGATGTTAACAAGTGGGGAATGGTGTTGTGGGTCCTTGTTGTTAACAAGTGGGGAATGGTGTTGTGGGTCCTTGTTGTTAACAAGTGGGGAATGGTGTTGTGGGTCCTTGTTGTTAACAAGTGGGGAATGGTGTTGTGGGTCCTTGTTGTTAACAAGTGGGGAATGGTGTTGTGGGTCCTTGTTGTTAACAAGTGGGGAATGGTGTTGTGGGTCCTTGTTAACAAGTGGGGAATGGTGTTGTGGGTCCTTGTTGTTAACATGTGAGGAATGGTGTTGTGGGTCCTTGTTAACAAGTGGGGAATGGTGTTGTGGGTCCTTGTTGTTAACAAGTGGGGAATGGTGTTGTGGGTCCTTGTTGTTAACAAGTGGGGAATGGTGTTGTGGGTCTTTGTTGTTAACAAGTGGGGAATGGTGTTGTGGGTCCTTGTTGTTAACAAGTGGGGAATGGTGTTGTGGGTCCTTGTTGTTAACAAGTGGGGAATGGTGTTGTGGGTCCTTGTTGTTAACAAGTGGGGAATGGTGTTGTGGGTCCTTGTTAACAAGTGGGGAATGGTGTTAAGGGTCCTTGTTGTTAACAAGTGGGGAATGGTGTTGTGGGTCCTTGTTGTTAACAAGTGGGGAATGGTGTTGTGGGTCCTTGTTAACAAGTGGGGAATGGTGTTAAGGGTCCTTGTTGTTAACAAGTGGGGAATGGTGTTGTGGGTCCTTGTTGTTAACAAGTGGGGAATGGTGTTGCGGGTTCTTGTGTTGTTAGTGTTGCTGGTCACTGGTGTGTGGAAGAGTTGCTGGAGTGGCGTGAGCCAAAGAACCTTGGCTTCACAGCCCAAATGCCACCCTGTATAGTATAGACTGTATAGTTTGGGACTCTGGTCAAAAGTAGTACAAAATAAAAAATAGAGTGCCATTTAGGAGGAAGCCAACAGGTTTGAAGGAGAAGGGCTGAGTGGAGGTGTGACTCCCAGCTAATCGATATAGCAGTGGGGGAAGCAGGACACACTGGTCTCACTCATCCTACAGCAGTACAACGTCAACTCACTGGTCTCACTCATCCTACAGCAGTACCATGTCAACTCACTGGTCTCACTCATCCTACAGCAGTACCATGTCAACTCACTGGTCTCACTCATCCTACAGCAGTACCATGTCAACTCACTGGTCTCACTCATCCTACAGCAGTACCATGTCAACTCACTGGTCTCACTCATCCTACAGCAGAACCATGTCAACTCACTGGTCTCACTCATCCTACAGCAGAACCACGTCAACTCACTGGTCTCACTCATCCTACAGCAGTACCATGTCAACTCACTGGTCTCACTCATCCTACAGCAGTACCATGTCAACTCACTGGTCTCACTCATCCTACAGCAGAACCATGTCAACTCACTGGTCTCACTCATCCTACAGCAGAACCACGTCAACTCACTGGTCTCACTCATCCTACAGCAGAACCATGTCAACTCACTGGTCTCACTCATCCTACAGCAGAACCATGTCAACTCACTGGTCTCACTCATCCTACAGCAGTACCATGTCAACTCACTGGTCTCACTCATCCTACAGCAGAACCACGTCAACTCACTGGTCTCACTCATCCTACAGCAGAACCATGTCAACTCACTGGTCTCACTCATCCTACAGCAGAACCATGTCAACTCACTGGTCTCACTCATCCTACAGCAGAACCATGTCAACTCACTGGTCTCTCTCATCCTACAGCAGTACCATGTCAACTCACTGGTCTCACTCATCCTACAGCAGTACCATGTCAACTCACTGGTCTCACTCATCCTACAGCAGTACCATGTCAACTCACTGGTCTCACTCATCCTACAGCAGTACCATGTCAACTCACTGGTCTCACTCATCCTACAGCAGTACCATGTCAACTCACTGGTCTCACTCATCCTACAGCAGAACCATGTCAACTCACTGGTCTCACTCATCCTACAGCAGTACCATGTCAACTCACTGGTCTCTCTCATCCTACAGCAGAACCATGTCAACTCACTGGTCTCACTGTGTAGTTCTGGTTCAACAACCTGGTCCAGCACCATAATGTCAACACCCCCAGCACCATGCTTACGCTAATACTACTGTACCCTTCCCCTGTACACCCTTCCCAGCCTGCCCAGCCCTGTAAACCACACAGTTGGGAGACCTAGTTAATCTGGTCAACAAGTATGTCTGGTTGTACTAGGAAGTGTTCAACTTGATCTGATAAAGGAGATGAGATATGGCGAGACTTTTTCTCAATGTAGAAATGTCAAGAGGAGACGACGATACGTGGGGAACAAAAGGGACTGTTTCAGTGTAGAGAGCGAGGCATTATGGGATGCTAATAGTGCCATTCTTTAGCCTCTGAATGCAGCACAGGAGAAGTCAGACACAGTCGCACATTTATTGCCAGAGGAATTGAGCCCTTATCTGTCCCTCTGAAGATAAGGGGATGCTCTCTCTCTCTCTCTCTCTCTCTCTCTCTCTCTCTCTCTCTCTCTCTCTCTCTCTCTCTTTCACCCTCCCTCTACCTCAGCGGGACCATGTTCACCTGTTCGGGGGAGAGCAACAATGTGCATTTTGAAAGTCAGCTTGCATAACTGCATGTAGTGATTTTCCTCCACACCCAACACTACTAGGTCTTGTTCTGTGGCATGTACAGACAGCATTGTTCTACAGGTTACAGAACAGACAGCTCCTACTCAGGTGGTGAAAAGTCGGTCTTCTATAGACTGAGGGAAGGCAGGGATAAGGCAGCATGTTCTCCTGATTGACATGTCCTCCCAACACTTACTTTTATTGAGCTCTTCCTTGTATTATGCACAGTTTAAAGGTTCTCGTAAGCGGGGGGGGGGGGGGGGGGGCTGTTTGTTCTCCCCTGCACGCTCAGCGGACACCTACTGGTGTCTGGGAGCAGGGGGAGGTAAAGGACAGCGAGGGTCACAGGGTGAGACGTGTTGATGCAGTTGGCCCTGGCGTTATTGGCTCCCTCGCTACCTGCCTCGCTGATCACTGGTCCGATAATGTTTTATCCATTAGACATGCTATAGTTACCAAGGATTTCTTGTAGTAAATGCTTTTCATCTAAGGTGAAGAAGAACTACCTGTTCTAGTATATTGAAAGAGTTTTTATTTTTATGTGAACAAGGCACTGTAGCACTACCTGCAGGCAGAAGACTCATGAAAAGGTTCTAACCAAAGTTACATAAAGGAGCTATGTTAAATTCACACACAACACACATTCCCTTTCAGTGTTTGTTTTTCATCTCATAGGAATATTATGTTGGGGGGGGGGGGAAACAAATTTACACATGACAGACACAAGGGGAATGCATTTGCAGCCTGATGTAATAAACTGTCAGAAAGAATGTCAGTGAAATATGGTGGCTTTGAGAGGGGACTTAAACCCTCATAACGTATGATACCTTATCCAGCTAAAATATCCAGCTTCTTGGTAGATTATTACTGTAAACCCCAACAATGGTGGGATTATTCGGTGCTTGTGAGACAGAGCGAGAGAGAGGTTTAACAAGTGTTTTGGAAATAATGTATGACGCATAGGTTACACTTGCTTGCTTTGAGGCAATGGGGTACATAAAATGGATTGAAAGTGGCCTCTGCTCTATAGGCCTTCTGCTCTATAGGCCTTCTGCTCTATAGGCCTTCTGCTCTATAGGCCTTCTGCTCTATAGGCCTCTGCTCTATAGGCCTCTGCTCTATAGGCCTTCTGCTCTATAGGCCTTCATGTGTTCTAAAAGTTGGACCTGTTCTGAAATGGACCTGGGGCTTTCCCAAATATGTAACTAGGCAAATCAGTTAAGAACACATTTTTATTATACAATGACATCCTAGGAACGGTGGGTTAACTGCCTTGTTCAGAAGCAGAACGACAGATTTTTACCTTGTCAGTTCAGGGATTCGATCTACCAACCTTTCGGTTACTGGCCCAACGCTCCAACCCCTAGGCTACCTGTCGTCCCGTATCGACCTGATCGGATCCAGACCCGGTCCGATTTGAGTGAGGGAAGCAGCAGAAAAGTTAATTTTAAAGCTACTTTGGAGATGACAAAGTGCAAATTGACGCTCTATCAGGGGCCGTGCTGTGTGTGTAGGCTACTGTGAGAGGAGGTAGACAGAAGTGACGCTCTAGCAGGGCCATACTGTGTGTGTAGGCTACTGTGAGAGGAGGTAGACAGAGGTGACGCTCTAGCAGGGCCATACTGTGTGTGTAGGCTACTGTGAGAGGAGGTAGACAGAGGTGACGCTCTAGCAGGGCCATACTGTGTGTGTAGGCTACTGTGTGTGTAAGCAAGTGACACTGTGAGCAGGGAGGAGGGAAGGAGAGACCAAGCTGACTCGTGCTACAGTAGACTAATAGCTGCCCTAGCTAGGTTATTTATCATCCAATATGATTACATAGTACCTGTCCTGACTGCATCAAACCGGGAGAAGCTAGTTAAGCTAGCTAGGCTAATCAAGGCATGCACGTTCTTGCCCTACACAGTTCCAAACAACAACAATAACTATTTTCAGAATATGATGTAGCAGGCTCTTGGTTGTTGTAGCCTATCTTTCTTCCTTTAACTTCCATTGATTAGATATCCCCTAGCTTTTGCCACACATGGAGGTTCTATGACTGTAGTCCATTGCCGCTTTGATGACTTATGAGTGGCTAACAACTAGCTACATGCACCACTCTAGTGAAAAGCAAAAGCAGCAGCATAAAGAATACAATATATCTCTCTTGTCTCCTCTCTCTTCTGTCTCCCCTCTCTCTTCTGTCTCCTCTCTCTTCTGTCTCCCCTCTCTCTTCTGTCTCCTCTCTCTCCTCTGTCTCCTCTGTCTCTTCTGTCTCCTCTCTCCTCTGTCTCCTCTGTCTCTTCTGTCTCCTCTCTCTTCTGTCTCCTCTCTCTCTTCTGTCTCCTATCTCTCTTCTGTCTCCTCTGTCTCCTCTCTCTCTCTCTCTCTCTCTCTCTCTCTCCTCTGTCTCTTCTGTCTCCTCTCTCTCTTCTGTCTCCTCTCTCTCTTCTGTCTCCTCTCTCTCTTCTGTCTCTTCTGTCTCCTCTCTCTCCCCTGTCTCCTCTCTCTCTTCTGTCTCTTCTGTCTCCTCTGTCTCCCCTCTCTCTTCTGTCTCCTCTGTCTCCCCTCTCTCTTCTGTCTCCTCTCTCTCTTCTGTCTCCTCTCTCTCCTCTGTCTCCTCTGTCTCTTCTGTCTCTTCTGTCTCCTCTCTCTCTTCTGTCTCCTCTCTCTCTTCTGTCTCCCCTCTCTCTCTCTCTCTCTCTCTCTCTCTCTCTCCTCTGTCTCTTCTGTCTCATCTCTCTCTTCTGTCTCCTCTCTCTCTCTTCTGTCTCCTATCTCTCTGTTCTGTCTCCTCTGTCTCTTCTGTCTCCTCTCTCTCCCCTGTCTCCTCTCTCTCTTCTGTCTCTTCTGTCTCCTCTGTCTCCCCTCTCTCTTCTGTCTCTTCTGTCTCCTCTGTCTCTTCTGTCTCCTGTCTCTTCTGTCTCCTCTCTCTCTTCTGTCTTCTCTCTCTCTTCTGTCTCCTCTCTCTCTTGTCTCCGCTGTCTCCTCTGTCTCCTCTCTTTCTTCTGTCTCCTCTCTCTCTTCTGGATCCTCTCTCTCTTCTGTCTCCTCTGTCCCCTCTCTCTTCTGTCTCCTCTCTCTCTTCGGTCTCCTCGCTCTTCTGTCTCTTCTGTCTCCTCTCTCTCTTCTGTCTCCTCTCTCTCTCTCTCTCTTCTGTCTCCTCTGTCTCCTCTCTCTCTTCTGTCTCTTCTGTCTCCTCTCTCTCTTCTGTCTCTTCTGTCTCCCCTCTCTCTTCTGTCTCTTCTGTCTCCTCTGTCTCCTCTGTCTCTTCTGTCTCCTCTCTCTCCCCTGTCTCCTCTCTCTCTTCTGTCTCCTCTCTCTCTTCTGTCTCCTCTCTCTCTTCTGTCTCCTCTGTCTCCTCTGTCTCCTCTCTTTCTTCTGTCTCCTCTCTCTCTTCTGGCTCCTCTGTCTCCTCGCTCTTTTGTCTCCTGTCTCCTCTCTCTACTCTTTCTCCTCTCTCTCCTCTCTCTCCTCTGTCTCCTCGCTCTCCTCTGTTGTCTTTGAAGAGGTAAATCTTTCTCCTCTTTGCCATGTGTTTGTCTACAGGGAGGCTAGTACGGTTTGATCTGAGTCGCAGGAATGTTTTATTGCAACAACAACAACAAAAACAGGCGAGAAACAAGATCTGGGGTAAATGAGTGATCCCAATAAAAAGCGAAGATGTGAAAAGAGTGAGATAAAATGTTGAGTTCTGGGTCAGTTAAGTGTCTCAGTGTATGAGTGCTGATCTAGGATCAGTGTTGCCTTTTAGAACACAATATGAATAAGATTACCTGATCCTAGATCAGCACTCCTACACTCTGTTGACAGAACCCTGACGACCCTGACAACCTTACTGAATAAAGAAAATGGCCCAAATTGAACCCTGTTCCCACTACTTTTGACCAGGGCACAAAAATAGTCCAATGGCTATTCAGAGCACCATTATGAATAGTAAGAGTAGATCATTGACGGTTCCTGCACTTGTTTCTCTTCACAGACAGTAACAGTATGTCAATTGTGATGACTGCAAATTTTGAGATAGTGGGAAACAGTTGATTGTCAAGACTGACTGTGTCATCAAGCTGCTGGAATGATGCTTGTGTGGTGTGTTTGTTTGGTGTCATCATTCTAAGCCATAGTATAATATAATAATATTCACTTTTTATCCCAATGCGACTTACCATTATGCATTCATGCATTTTCTTATAGTTGGCCCCAGGAGGATTCGAAGCCACAAACCTGAACCATACACCATGCTCTACCACCTGATCCATAGAGGACCGTTGTGTTAACATGTCACTAATAAACTGTACTTCCTGCTTGTCTTCCAGCTGGCCACCTGGGACCCAGTGCACGGCCTCAACGGAACGCTGACAGACAGGAAGCTGGAGAACAACATGAGGGGCGTGGTTCTGCGAGTGGTCACTGTCCTGGTGAGTACTATACTGTTCACCCTGTATCGGAGTAGGGTGAAGTTGCCCCTAGACGCTGACTTCAGCCCAGAGCTGTCTGTATCCGCCATGGGCCTGTATGTACACCGCTGTTTAATAGACTTGGCATCATAAAGATATCACTTGTAATTAGTCCTGGTGCGTCGACGATGTTCAACACTCCCAGATATAAGTCTGTTCACGGACAGCAAGTGGACAACAGGCGCTTCATTAAAAGCAATTTCAGAAGTTGAATTGAGCTCCATTATATTGAGGTTCAAGTTTTTCTATCTTGCCTCCAGCACCGATTTGAGCGAGTCCCCAGAGTGGTTAAAGATTCAGAGCATTAAGTTCTTCATATCGCAGCTTTCAAGTCTGTGGGGGAAGAAAGAGATGATTCTACCACTCTTTTTTTTTTATTTTCATCCCTGTCAAAATGCACATGGAGTCTGGAGTCTGTTTTCTCAGAAATGGTGTGTAGGAAAAGGGTTGGGTGGTGTGTGCGTGTGAGTTTGTGCATGCATGTCTGTGTGTGTGTTTTCCCAGAGGCACAAGGGAAAAGACTGCAGTATTCACTGACAAATCCCTTTGTCTCAATCTTTCTCTCTCGTGCGCGCTCTCTCTCTCTCTCTCTCTCTCTCTCTCTCTCTCTCTCTCTCTCTCTCTCTCTCTCTCTCTCTTTTCAATTTCAGGGCTCTATTGACATGGGAAACATATGTTAACATTGCCAAAGCAAGTGAAGTAGATAATAAACAGTAAAAATTAACAGTAAACATTACACTTCCAAAAGTTCCAAAATAATAAAGATATTTAAAATGTCATTATGTGCAAATAGTTAAAGTACAAAAGGGAAAACAAACATCAATATGGGTTGTATTTACAATGGTGTTTGTTCTTCACTGGTTGCCCTTTTCTTGTGGCAACAGGTCACACACACTGCTGTGATGGCATACTGTGGTATTTCACCCAGTAGATATGGGAGTTTATCAAAATTGGGTTTGTTTTTCTTTCTCAATAGCGAGTCTATGCTCACTGAGTCTGTACATAGTCAAAGATTTCCTTACGTTTGGGTCAGTCACAGTGGTCAGGTATTCTGCCACTGTGTACCCTCTGTTTAGGGCCAAATAGCATTCTAGTTTGTTCAATTTCTTTGTTAATTCTTTACAATGTGTCAAGTAAATATATTTTTTGTTTTCTCATGATTTGGTTGGGTCTAATTGTGTTGCTTTCCTGAGACTCAGTGGGGTTTGTTTGTGTTTGTGAACAGAGTCCCAGGACCAGCTTTCTTAGGGGACTATTCTCCAGGTTCATCTCTCTGTAGATGATGGCTTTTTATGGACAGTTTGGGATCTCTTCCTTTTAGGTGGTTGTAGAATTTAATCTCTTTTCTGCATTTTGCTAATTAGCAGGTATCGGCCTAATTCTGCTCTACATGCATTATTTGGTGTTTCACGTTGTACATGGAGGATATTTTAGCATAATTCTGTATGCAGAGTCTGAATTTGCTGTTGGTTCCATTTTGTGAATTATTGGTTGGTGAGCGGACCCCAGACCTCACAACCATAAAGGGCAATGGGTTCTAGAACTCATTCACGTATTTTTAGCGTGATCCTAATTGGTATGTCAAATTTTAAGTTCCTTTCGATGATATAGAATGCCCTTCTTGCCTTGTCTCTCAGAT
This sequence comes from Oncorhynchus mykiss, assembly GCF_057628025.1. NCBI lineage: Eukaryota > Metazoa > Chordata > Actinopteri > Salmoniformes > Salmonidae > Oncorhynchus > Oncorhynchus mykiss. The sequence continues at coordinate 10,598,936 of NC_143027.1, read as the reverse complement.
CATTCACAGCTTTGTTGAATTTAACTGTGGCACTGATGTTTAGACCAATGTATGTATCCTTTTTTGTGTGCTCTAGGGCAACGGTGTGTAGATGAAATTTGTATTTGTGGTCCTGGCAACTGGTCATTTTTTGGAACACCATTATTTTTTGTCTTACTGAGATTTACTGTCAGGGCCCAGGTCTGGCAGAATCTGTGCAGAATATTTAGGTCCTAAAAGCACCAGATCATCAGCAAACAGTAGACATCTGACTTCAGATTCTAGTTGAGTGAAGCCGGGTGCTAAAGACTGTTCTAGTGCCCTCGCCATTTTGTTGATACAGTCGTATTTTGGGCACCCCTGACAATTTTCATTTCTAAATAATTGGGTGTTTGGATCAGCAATTTAATTTTGATCTATCAAATAACTGATGGACACAGTAATATTTCAGTAGTGAAATTAGGTTTATTGGATTAACAGAAAATGTGCAATATGCATCAAAACAAAATTAGACAGGTGCATACATTTGGGCACCCCAATAGAAAAATCACATCAATATTTAGTAGAGCCTCCTTTTGCTAAAATAACAGCCTCTAGACGCTTCCCATAGCCTCTAATGAGTGTATGGATTCTGGATGAAGGTATTTTGGACCATTCCTAATTACAAAACATCTCAAGTTCAGTTAGGTTTGATGGTTGCCGAGCATGGACAGCCCGCTTCAAATCATCCCACAGATTCTCAATGATATTCAGGTCTGGGGACTGGGATGGCCATTCCAGAACATTGTACTTGTTCCTCTGCTTAAATGCCCAGGTAGATTTTGAGCAGTGTTTTGGGTCGTTGTCTTGTTGAAATATCCAGCCCCGACGTAACTTCAACTTTGTGACTGATTCTTCAACATTATTCCCAAGAATCTGCTGATATTGAGTGGAATCCATGCAACCCTCAACTTTAACAAGATTCCCAGTACCGGCACTGGCCACACAGCCCCACAGCATGATGGAACCCCCACCAAATTTTACTGTGGGCAGCAAGTGTTTTTCTTGGAACGCTGTGTTCTTTTGCCGCCATGCATAACGTCCCTTGTTATGACCAAATAACTCAATCTTTGTTTCATCAGTCCACAGCACCTTATTCCAAAATGAAGCTGGCTTGTCCAAATGTGCGTTTGCATACCTCACGCGACTGTTTGTGGCGTGTGTGCAGAAAAGGCTTCTTCCGCATCACTCTCCCATACAGCTTCTCCTTGTGCAAAGTGCTCTGAATTGTTGAACGATGCACAGTGACACCATCTGCAGCAGGATGATGTTGTAGGTCTTTGGAGGTGGTCGGTCTGTGGGCTGTTTTTGACCGTTCTCACCATCCTTTGCCTTTGCCTCTCCGATATTTTACTTGGCCTGCCAATTCTGGCCTGAACAAAAATTGTGCCTGTGGTCTTCCATTTCCTCACTTTGTTCCTCACAGTGGACACTGACAGCTTAAATCTCTGCAATAGCTTTTTGTAGCCTTCCTCTAAACCATAATGTTGAACAATCTTTGTTTTCAGGTCATTTGAGAGTTGTTTTGAGGCCCCCATGTTGCCACTCTTCAGAGGAGAGTCAAAGAGAACAACAACGTGCAATTGGCCACCTTAAATACATTTTCTCATGATTGGAGGCACTTGTCTATGAAGTTCAAGGCTTAATGAACTCACCAAACCAATTGTATGTTCCAATTAATCAGTGCTAAGTAGTTACAGGTATTCAAATCAACAGAATGACAAGGGTGCCCACATTTTTGCATAGCCTATTTTTCACATCTGATTTAATTTCATACAACTTAATATTGCTACACTAAATATCTTTGTCTGGACAATACCCCAGTACTCATCTTTTATTCGAAAATGAATAGCATGCCACTGTGATCATTTTCTGTGACGACAGAGGAAATTATTATGCCCAAACTTTTTCATATGACTGTATATATGTGTAAGAGGATAGGGCTTAAGATGCATCCCTTTCTCACCCCAGAAACGTGTTTGTTTTTTGCCAATTTTAACTGCACAATCGTTGTTTGTGTACGTGGATTTTATAATGTCATATGTTTTACCCCAACATCACTTTCCATCAATTTGTATAGCAGACCCTCATGCCAAATTGAATCAAAAGCTTTTTTGAAATCGACAAAGCATGAAAAGACTTTGCCTTTGTTTTGGTTTGTTTGTTTGTCAATTATGGTGTGCAGGATGAATACGTGGTCTGTAGTACGGTAATTTGGTAAAAAGCCAATTTGACGTTTGCTCAGTACATTGTTTCCACTGAGGAAATGTACGAGTCTGCTGAGGATTTTACCAAGGTTGCTGTTGACGCATCTCTCACTCTCTCTCTCATTTGCTCGACCTCTGTGATTGACATCCTTTATGAAGTGCAGCCAGTAAGAATTAGTGTCAAATGTCTAGAGTACTGTGGATGGACTATGTATGAGATGTCGTGTGTGATAGCTAGGCTAGCATTTGGAGGGTGTGTAGCTAACAGTACATTATGTTTGGGCTTTCTGATCTTTAGACCCAGTTCAGAAGATCCCTCCTGGCAAAACCCTGATGTAAAAAAATCTATGTCCTTATTTGCATGATATTTTATTGAAATAAACAAACTGACTCTTGAAATCCTGTCATTGATTTGTGGTTGAAATCTGGTTAACATGAGTATGTTGACTTTTATTTTTGAAAATTCCATTGATGTTCAATGTCAGTATGTTGACAAATGATGTTAATGGAATTTTGGTTCAACTAACATTTGCACAGTGGGACAATATTCAATGACCCCCAACCACCACCCTCTATCTATCTGTACATATTATTTTTAATTTCAACCAATCAACTTATCATGTTCAATTGATCTACTCTGTGGCTAATTACTATTATTTTACCTCAGTGTTTCTTGGTAGTCTTAAACAAATCTACTTTGTAACAAAAGTATACACCTCATACACATGGTTAAGGGCTTAAAAATAAATACAAATAAAGAAATCTGTACCATGTCAGATATAGAGTTGAATGTATTCCATTTTGAGTTTACATCCCAATATAACAATTTTATGTACATCACAGAAGACTGAAATATAACAAAACCATTTGACATAGAAACACTGGATTTTTGATGTGTTAAAATATGTTAATGTTAATTAATTATGAAAAACATTCCACCCATGAAACCACTAGAGGGCGATTTGGTCATTTGACTGGGCAACCTGAAAGGGAGTATCCACTACTCCAAGATGCCCTGAGCTCTTCCCAGCGTCCCTACTTTGTGGATAATAACTGGGTGCCATGGTCGAAAAACACAGTGATTAGCAGGACCCATCAACCCGGGCAGGCTGCATCCCTCCCTGGCCAGGAATCATCTCTAACTCTGCTCAGAGACTGTTTGATAATAACAGCAGTATCACCAGTCATCCATTGATTTAATGCTTTCCCATGGAGGCCTTTTTAGCGGTTATCTATTTGGGTGGAAAATTGCCATTTCCAGCTTAAATGTTAATTTAAAAAACACTTATAAATCGGAAGAAATATGTGTGTGTGTGTCTAAGGGGGATGAGGGGTGCCAGTGGGATCTTGGCGGGGGCTTGGTTACGCATGATGTGTATGTTAGGGGAGTCGAGGAGCAGTGGGATCTGGAGGCATCCTTCCCTGCCTCCAGGTGGCTGATGGGTAATAGAGTGCCCAGTCTTTCTCGGGAGCTGAAGTGCAGAAAGATAGAGAGAGTGTTCTCCGTCCACGCCCCATGACCCTCTCATGCAGAGCAGAGCCCCAATTCAGTGAGTACAGGCCAGACTCAGGGTATGTGGGCTGGCTGAATGACTCTGGTGAGCCCCTATGGTCTGCATGGTGGCAGTCTGATGGCAGACTGATGCAAGGCTGATGGCAGTCTAATGGCAGGCTGATGGCAGGCTGATGGCAGTCTAATGGCCGGCTGATGGCAGTGGGGCTGCTGCTGTGGCTGTAGGAAGAGCTGATAGGCCCCAAGCTGGACAACCAGGTGGGAGTGAATAACCCTTACATGATGAGTAATATGGTGGCAAAGCCCTCCTGCTATAGACTGACAGATAACACATTATCATTTACACCTAGTAGAACTGAGTCTGTATAAAGATATTTCCTCCAGTCTAGAACAGTCTGTATAAAGACCTTTCCTCCAGTCTAGAACTGAGTCTGTATAAAGACCTTCCCTCCAGTGTAGAACTGTCTGTATAAGGACACTCCCTCCAGTCTAGAACTGAGTCTCTATCAAGACCTTCCCTCCAGTCTAGAACAGTTTGTATAAAGACCCTCCCTCCAGTCTAGAACTGAGTCTGTATAAAGACCTTCCCTTCAGTGTAGAACTGTCTGTATAAAGACACTCTCTCCAGTCTAGAACTGAGTCTGTATCAAGACCTTCCCTCCAGTCTAGAACTGTATGTATAAAGACACTCCCTCCAGTCTAGAACTGAGTCTGTATAAAGACATTCCCTCCAGTCTAGAACTGAGTATGTATAAATACCTCCCCTCCAGTCTAGAACTGAGTCTGTATAAAGACCTTCCCTCCAGGCTAGAACTGAGTCTGTATAAAGACCTTCCATCCAGTCTAGAACTGAGTCTGTATAAATACCTCCCCTCCAGTCTAGAACTGAGTCTGTATAAAGACCTTCTCTCCAGTCTAGAACTGTCTGTATAAAGACTTTCCCTCCAGTCTAGAACTGAGTCTGTATAAAGACCTTCCCTCCAGGACTGTATGTATAAAGACCTTCCCTCCAGTCTAGAACTGTCTGTATAAAGACCTTCCCTCCAGTCTAGAACTAAGTCTGTATAAAGACACTCCCTCCAATCTAGAACTGTCTGTATAAAGACCTTCCCTCCAGTCTAGAACTGAGTCTGTATAAAGACCTTCCCTCCAGGACTGTATGTATAAAGACCTTCCCTCCAGTCTAGAACTGTCTGTATAAAGACCTTCCCTCCAGTCTAGAACTAAGTCTGTATAAAGACACTCCCTCCAATCTAGAACTGTCTGTATAAAGACCTTCCCTCCAGTCTAGAACTGTCTGTATAAAGATTTTCCCTCCAGTCTAGAACTGAGTCTGTATAAAGACCTTCCCTCCAGTCTAGATCTGTCTGTATAAAGACACTCCCTCCAGTCAAGAACTGTCTGTATAAAGACCTTCCCTCCAGTCTAGAACTGTCTGTATAAAGACCTTCCCTCCAGTCTAGAACTGTCTGTATAAAGACCTTCCCTCCAGTCTAGAACTGTCTGTATAAAGACCTTCCCTCCAGTCAAGAACTGTCTGTATAAAGACCTTCCCTCCAGTCTAGAACTGTCTATAAAGACTTTCCCTCCTATCTAGAGGAACACACATTTTTCACTTGGACTGTGAACATGCATGTTCTCACTCAAATATAATTTCCAAACAAGTGTATATATACTGTAGACACACACACACACACACACACACACACACACAAATACTGGAACGGATTTGATTACATAGTGCACAGCGTAAAAACATTGAAACCGACACAAACACACATTAAAGCTCCCACACACTGCTTCCTGCTGAGACACATACACACGGCTACACACTCTCACAATCATGTAGTGCACCTCCCACTGTGAAAAAGTAGGAAACATGCTCTCACAGATGTACACTTGTACCGTTTCACGCTCAGTATTGATTTTCTCGCTGCTGAGATAGTCTGCAAGATCTGGGGTGCATTTGAATCAATGTGTAGTTGTGCGGAAGTGATAGCCATATACTGAGGAGGTAATCAATGTGTAGTTGTGTGGAAGTGATAGCCGTATACTGAGGAGGTAATCAATGTGTAGTTGTGTGGAAGTGATAGCCATATACTGAGGAGGTAATCAATGTGTAGTTGTGCGGAAGTGATAGGCGTATACTGAGGAGGTAATCAATGTGTAGTTGTGTGGAAGTGATAGCCGTATACTGAGGAGGTAATCAATGTGTAGTTGTGTGGAAGTGATAGCCGTATACTGAGAAGGTAATCCATGTGTAGTTGTGTGGAAGTGATAGCCGTATACTGAGGAGGTAATCAATGTGTAGTTGTGCGGAAGTGATAGTCGTATACTGAGGAGGTAATCAATGTGTAGTTGTGTGGAAGTGATAGCCGTATACTGAGGAGTTAATCAATGTGTAGTTGTGTGGAAGTGATAGTCGTATACTGAGGAGGTAATCAACGTGTAGTTGTGCGGAAGTGATAGCCATATACTGAGGAGGTAATCAATGTGTAGTTGTGTGGAAGTGATAGCCGTATACTGAGGAGTTAATCAATGCAACATGAACCACTACAAGGAGGAAAAACCTGCTCTTCTGCCATTCCACAATTGAGGTAACAGCAGCGGGGGGAGGGGTAGTGTGTCAGAGTAGCATGTTTGTGTGTGTAAATATACACTTATGTGTCAGGTAAGGTTTTGGTTGGGGGATTATGATGGAGTGTAGGAAGTGGTAGGTAGGTAGGTAGGTAGGTAGGTAGGTAGGTGGCATGGTGCGCAACGTGGCAGGGGTTCCCTCACTGATTGATGGTGCCTCACGGCTACAGTGGGAGTCGGCATGCATGTTCACACTCCCACTAATAGCTTATTGAGCGACAGGGGCCATGGAGGATTAGAAAGAACTGGCTTAATGTGCATGCCGTGTTTATTCAATAACACCCCCTCAGTAATACATCTGGCTGATATATTCCCAGAAACATCTCAGTCATCAATAGGGATTTATTCAAGTGGAAGGTAGCCAGGAAGGGAAAGGGCTACTGTTTCTTCTTCTTGGCGGGAAGTTGAGACACGTTGCAGGATAGTCCATGACAATTAGCAAGTGGAGTGTGGACTTATTTATCATATTTCACACTCTCTCTATTTATCTCTTTCTCTCTATTTCACACCTCTCTCTTTCTATCTCTCTCCCTCATCTCTCTCTCTCTCTCTGTAAGGTTACTGTGTGTTAGGTGGAAAACAATAGCATAAATTTAGTGACGATTAGGCAAAAAATCCTGGGAAAGGATATGGACTGGCTGGCTCAAATTGACCCATTCAATAAGTTGTAAATCTTGTAAGAAAAAAGGCATGGGGTGGAGGCAGAGGAAACCTGGGCTACAATACAGTAGTGCCGGATGGAGGATATAGCAGTAAGGTTGAACATTGATTTTTGTCCCAACAGGAGGAGCCCTTTGTGATGGTGTCAGAGAATGTCCTTGGGAAGCCTAAGAAGTACCAAGGTTACTCCATCGACGTACTGGATTCCCTCTCTAACTACCTGGGCTTCAAGTACGAGATCTATGTGGCCCCTGACCATAAGTACGGGAGCCAACAGTCCGACGGGGTCTGGAACGGACTGATGGGAGAGCTGGTCGCCAAGGTGAGAGACTCTGGCTCTGTCCCAAATGACTGCCTACTCCCTATATAGTGCATTACTTTTGATCAGAGCCCTATGGGCCCTGGCCAAACGTTGTCCAAAATGACACCAAACTCCCTATATAGTGTACTACTTTTGATGAGAGCCTGATGGGCCCTGGTCAAAAGTAGTTGATTCCATAGGGACCAGGGTGCAGTGCTGTTGACCAGAGCCCTATGGGCACCCTATATGCTGCAGTACTATGTCCAAATGCATTATGGGCACCCTATATGCTGTAGTACTATGTCCAAATGCATTATGGGCACCCTATATGCTGCAGTACTATGTCCAAATGCATTATGGACACTCTATATTCTGCAGTACTATGTCCAAATGCATTATGGGCACCCTATATGCTGCAGTACTATGTCCAAATGCATTATGGGCACCCTATATGCTGCAGTACTATGTCCAAATTAATTCCACTAGTACTTTCCAGAATCAAGACAAAAATACCACATTAGAGAAATAAATATGAATTCAGATTGTCATGTCATCCATGAATTATCTGTGTTCTCAATGCATTGCCTTCCTCTGCAGGAAACACCCTCATCTGTCCATCCATCCAACCGTCCATCCTCATCACCTCAACCAAAGTACATCAAGTGTAATGTGCCATCATGTGTCTACATAGCGCTCTATAATCTCTCGTCAGAGTAAATCAATTACAAACATGCAACGATTAGAACTCATTGCCTTGGTAAACTGGCTTCTTCATTTAGAGTTTTCTGTCCACGGTGCTGTCAGCTATTCACCTAGTCTGGCCAATAGAGAGTGGACTGAAAGACTGTCTAACAGCCAGACTAACAGACAAAAGGCAAAGCTGAAAACAGCTGGAGGTCAGCAGAGCATTTTCAGGGCCATTACCCATCACCCCTTGCTGTTTTCCCATTTTCAGTCTCTTTTTGATAGCTCGCTTTCCAGATCTAATGCCATTCCCACACCGATTCCACCACTGCTGCTTCCAGTTTGCTTCCTTAAATGTGCAGATATGTGCATAAGAGTTGGAATTTATCGTTCAGATCACAAACACAGACCGATGGAAAAAATATATTTTAATATAATTTAGTTGTATAACCATTTCCTCTATTCCCCTTCGATATGTTTTTTATTCCGTATAAAGCAATCACTGCATGCTATTATTATCCATCAGACCTTTTGAAGTGTCTGGAATGATACAGAGGATATAGACACATATAGGCAGACATTATTATTATTATTATTATGTCCTATCAAGAATGGTTTTTCCAGAGTAATGTTTTTTTTTTGAGGGGGTGTATGCTCTTCTGTGATGTGTTTGAATGCTTCCTTTGAAAAACGGTTTCTTCCCTTGACCTTGTATATTCTAGAGGACATGGATTGGTACACAATTGATGGAATACAAAGACAGCATAGTGAAGAGAATTTAAAAGATGTCTTCCTCATAAACATACGCATGCTCACACTGGTACATACACACACACTTTAGAGGAAACAGACATACTGTATAGACGTATAGTTACTGTACATAGAAAACAATATTGACTGACATGTCAAGAAGAGTCCTAACAGTCATGAAGAGTCTTAATAGTCATGGATTGTCCTAATAGTCATTGACTGTTATAATAGTCATGGATTGTTCTAATAGTCATGGATTGTTCTAATAGTCATTGACTGTTATAATAGTCATGGATTGTCCTAATAGTCATGGATTGTCTTAATAGTCATGGATTGTTCTAATAGTCATGGATTGTCCTAATAGTCATGGATTGTTCTAATAGTCATGGATTGTTCTAATAGTCATGGATTGTTCTAATAGTCATGGGATCATTAATAATCAATAACTATGTAGTCATCAATAACAATGTAGTCATAAATAACAATGTAGTCATCAATAATCAATAACAATGTAGTCATCAATAATCAATAACAATGCTGTCATCAATAACTATGTAGTCATTAATAATCAATAACTATATAGTCATCAATAACAATGTAGTCATTAATAATCAATAACAATGTAGTCATCAGTAATCAATAACAATGTAGTCATCAATAATCAATAACAATGTAGTCATCAATAACAATGTACTCATCAATAATCAATAACAATGTAATCACCAATAACAATGTAGTCATCAATAACCAATAACAATGTAGTCATCAATAATCAATAACAATGTAGTCATCAATAACAATGTACTCATCAATAATCAATAACAATGTAATCACCAATAACAATGTAGTCATCAATAACCAATAACAATGTACTCATCAATAATCAATAACAATGTAATCACCAATAACAATGTAGTCACCAATAACAATGTAGTCATTAATAACTATGTAGTCATCAATAACAATGTGGTCATCAATAACAATGTAGTCACCAATAACAATGTAGTCATTAATAACTATGTAGTCATCAATAACAATGTAGTCATTAATAACTATGTAGTCATCAATAACAATGTAGTCACCAATAACAATGAAGTCACCAATAACAATGTAGTCACCAATAACAATGTAGTCACCAATAACAATGTAGTCATCAATAACAATGTAGTCATCAATAACAATGTAGTCATCAATAACCAATAACAATGTAGTCATCAATAACAATGTAGTCATTAATAACTATGTAGTCATCAATAACAATGTAGTCATCAATAACTATGTAGACATCAATAACAATGTAGTCATCAATAACCAATAACAATGTAGTCATTAATAACTATGTAGTCATCAATAACAATGTAGTCATCAATAACAATGTAGTCATCAATAACAATGTAGTCATCAATAACAATGTAGTCATCAATAACCAATAACAATGTAGTCATTAATAACTATGTAGTCATCAATAACAATGTAGTCACCAATAACAATGTAGTCATCAATAACAATGTAGTCATCAATAACAATGCGAAAATACAAACAAGGTAAAACAAAAACACACAAGATATACAAATAATAAATGAGAAGAACACTATAAAGTAATTAAGCATATTATATACAGGGTCAGTACCAGTACCATATTTACAATGTTCAGTATACTGGATCGATAGAGGTAGATATGTATAGTGGTAAGGTGACTAGGCTTCAGGATATATGATAAACAGAGTGGAAGCAGCATATATGATTATTGTACGTGAGTGGGTGTGTGTAGAGTCAGTATAAATGTATATTGTGTGTGTGTGTGCGTGTGCGTGTGCGTGTGCGTGTGCGTGTGCGTGTGTGTGTGTGAGCAAAAGATGGAGTGACTGTGTGTGTTTTGGAGTATCAGTGTGTGTAGGGCCCTGTCAGTGAGCATAGAGAGTGCAAAAATATGAATAAAATACAAAGGTCAACTCAGATAGTCCGTATAGCCATTTTGTTGGCTATTTACTTAGCTATTTACTTAGCTATTTACTTAGCTATTTACTTAGCTATTTAGCAGTCTTATGGCATGGGAGATAGAAGCTGTTCAGGAGCCTGTTGGTGTCAGACTTAATGCACCGGTACCGCTTACGGTGCGGAAGCAGATAGAATAGAACAGTCCATGGCTTGGGTGGTTTAATGGTTTTCAGGGCCTTCCTTTCACACCGCCTGACATAGAGGTCCTGGATGGCAGGGAGCTCGGCCCCAGTGATGTACTGGGCTGTCCGTACCACCCACTGTAGGTCCATGCGATAGAGCGCAGTGCTTTTGCCATACCAAGCAGTGATGCAGTCAGTCAAGATGCTCTCAATGGTACCGCTGTTTCAACCGCCTGAGGGGAGAGGCGCTGTCGCACCTTCTTCACGACTCTGCGCGTGTGTTTGCACTGTTTTAAGTTCTTAGTGATTTGGGATGGCGAGGAACTTGAAGCTCTCAACCAGCTCCACTGCCCTCCCCGTTGATGTGGATAGGGACGTGCTTATCCCCCTGTTTCCTGTAGTCCACCATCAGCTCCTTATTCTTACTGATGTTGAGGGAGAAGTTGTTGTCCAGACACCACACTGTCAGGTTATTGACCTGCTCCTTGAAGGTTGTGTCATTGTCGCTTCTCACCTATCTAAAAGCGTTGGATTGGTGGAGGCATGGACTAGTGGGACTTTCTACCATAGTTCTTAAGCCAGTTATTTCCTTTGAAATCACTGAAGGGAAGTGAACAAGTGCACACTTTGGGCCGGAAGGAGAGATAATTGGGACAGCCTGGGTGTCCCACACTTACAACACACTTACTAGTGTCTCACCATGCCCCTAAACCATGCTGGAAAGTAGGAACTCACTTGGGTCCTCATATTTTTTCATGTGCTGCGTAAGTGACAATTTCTGCCTGTTTTAGCATTTAGTTTCCTTACCAGACCGTGAAATTAGCAGATTTAGTCAACTGTGAATGAATTGTGCGTGACTGCGTGTGAGTGTGGGTGGGGGGGGGGGGGGGGGGGGGGGGTGAGTAAAATAACATCAGCTCACAGTGTTTCTTACACTATGTGGAAACTCTCACTAATTTCTTCCTCCTTAAGCCTTCCCAGAAAAATGAATTTGCTAGTGATAGGTCTGAGGTAATTTCAATGAGCATTCTGTTTCTGAAGACCAAAACTGTGACCCTAGTCAAAAGTAGTGCACTTTCTAGGGAATAGGATTTGGGACGTAAACCAGATGTCTGCAACAGTGCTATCCAGACTTGGAAGAACCCACATTTCAACAAGTTAGCATTATTAATCCTGCATACTCCTGCATGAATAGACTTTTTACTGCATAATTCATATTCACAAATAGACTACCTCCTCATATCAAGATCTCTAATAGAGAATGATTCATAGCGTTATCATTTCTGACCATGCCCCACGGCGCCGAAGACGTGGATGTCAATTAAGGCAGCCCCTCGCACCTCTCTGATTCAGAGGGGTTGGGTTAAATGCGGAAGACACATTTCAGTTGAATACATGTCAGTCATTTTCTCCCCATCTGTCAACACACACAGAACTAAACAGATTCAACAACTCTCTATGAAGTGGTGAGGAATTTATGTCGACAATGAGGGTTCGAATTCATCACCACTCATTTAAACTTTGTCCCAGTCTGTACAAATGGTGTGGGAAGCCTTTAAAGCAAACCTACAGAGGTTGGCTCAGTAGTTACACTGCAGATAAAAGGAAAAGCAATATGTTACGAAATAAAAAACAGTTTAAAAGTGGAATTTAAGACTTTGGACTCAATGTATGTTGGACCAAAACAAAAAACGTACTTCACAATGCCTTCCATGATGGGAATACATTTGCCTTGTTTCCTATTACGTAGGAGATATTTCAAGTCAGGTGACAAAGCGGGCAAAAAAATTGCATTTAAACTTAAATAGTTGGAAAATAAACAAACAATTCCAGCTGTGGAGGATTGTAAATGGGTCGATAGCATGTGATAAAAATCAAATGAACTCTCCTTTTAGAGAGTACTCTTCAGGACTGTATCAGTCTGAATGTCCTACCAATACCAGAGAGAGATTATTTATTTTAAAAATAACTCTCTGCTCACTCTTAAGGAGAGTGATAGAATGGCATTGGAGGTACCTGTTCTGGATACGTAAATCATATTGGCCATTAGGGTCCTCTCAGCTGTAAAACCCGCATAGAATTTGACAAATGTTTCTAGATAATTATCAAGTCACCAGTTAATAAGATATCTGATCTAAATGGACCGGGATAAAACTAATCGGGATGACATTAAGAGATGGACAGTTCTACTTTTATCACTTTGGGGTAGAGCAGAGGTGATAAAGAAGAACATACTCGTTAGACTAGCGTTCCTTGTGTCAGCTATACCACTTCAGTTCCCTCAGCACTGGTTTAAAGAGATACTGCACATGGTTTATTTTCAAGCTTGTAGAAAGAAAAGAAACCAAGAATTAACCACAAAAAAACGTCCATGCCAAGAAGTAAGGGTGGGTTGAATTTATTTAATTTAACCTTTATTTGGACAGGGTATAAAGGCACAGGGCGAGACCCAGATGCAGACACGGGAGGCAGATGGTTCAAGTCTCTGATATTTATTAGTATCCAAGGGGCAGGCAAGAGAATGGTCGTGGACAGGTAAAAGATCATAACAAGGTCAGAGTCCAGGAGGTACAGAGTGGCAGGCGGGCTCGAGGTCAGGGCAGGCAGTATGGTCAGGCAGGTGGGTACAGAGTCAAGGCAGGCAAGGGTCAAAATTGGGAGGACTAGCAAAAAACAGAGAAAAGCAAAAAGCAGTAGCACGGAGTAACACGCTGGTTGACTTGACAAAACAAGACGACCTGGCACAGACAGACAGGGAACGCAGGTATAAATACCCAGGGGATAATGGGGAAGATGGGTGACACCTGGAGGGGATGGAGGTGAGCACAAGGACAAGTGAAACACAGCCTGGAATCAAACCAGGGTCTGTGGTGACGCCTCTAGCAATGAGATGCAGTGCCTTAGACCGTTGCACCACTTGGGAGCTCAGCGGTCTAGACAGGGAGTCAATGCTGAGACCAAGGTCTATTTGTTTAGACAGGGAGTCAATACTGAGACCAAGGCCTCTTTATTTAGACAGGGAGTCAATGCTGAGACCAAGGTCTCTTTATTTAGACAGGGAGTCAATGCTGAGACCAAGGCCTCTTTATTTATACAGGGAGTCAATGCTGAGACCAAGGTCTCTTTATTTAGACAGGGAGTGAATGCTGAGACCAAGGTCTCTTTATTTAGACAGGGAGTCAATGCTGAAACCAAGGCCTCTTTATTTAGACAGGGAGTCAATGCTGAGACCAAGGCCTCTTTATTTAGACAGGGAGTCAATGCTGAGACCAAGGTCTCTTTATTTAGACAGGGAGTCAATGCTGAGACCAAGGTCTCTTTATTTAGACAGGGAGTGAATGCTGAGACCAAGGTCTCTTTATTTAGACAGGGAGTCAATGCTGAAACCAAGGCCTCTTTATTTAGACAGGGAGTCAATGCTGAGACCAAGGCCTCTTTATTTAGACAGGGAGTCAATGCTGAGACCAAGGCCTCTTCATATAGACAGGGAGTCAATGCTGAGACCAAGGCCTCTTTTCCAGATGAGCCCTGTATAGCATCACAATACACATCAAAATACAACAAAACCCATTAAACTACAGATTCATATAAAATATATGTTATTATACACAACTATACACAAAAAGCAAAACACAATGATAAAAAGTAAAAAAGGTCTCCTAGCAACCGTCTGAAATGCTCAGAGACCACCAATTCCTCCAATTTTAATGTTTATTGTAGCTCATTCCACACTAAAGGTGCAAGGAACTCAAAGGCTGATTTACCCAACTCTCTAGACACCAAAGGAGTCTCCAGAGTTAACCAGCCCTGTGAACCAACCCTGTCGTGTTAAATCTTTGTGGAGCAGGGCTTTGTAAACAAAAAGAGTGTAATGATGTGATCTACGTGACTTCAAAGAGGTCCAGCCAACCTTTTGGTAAAGAATACAGTGAGGAGTAATAAAAACTGTTTCCTGTGATAAAACGAAGGGCGCTATGAAAAACGGCATCCGAGGGATTAGGTGTTGCCGATGTGTATTTGTACTACTTGTCATATAATGCGAGATACCCACTGGCATGGGGCTATAAAAACAGGGGAATAGCAGCCACCTGGCAGTGGCTAGAATAAGAAATAGTGACAGAACATCTCCTTATTATCACTATGGTATGACCCCAAGTTCCCACTGCAAGATAGATCATCCACTGCTGTAGTTCTATTGTGAAGTGGCAAAGATACTTCACAAAACGTTATCTGTCAATGGAGCATCCCTCCCTTTCTGTTCAATATGGAACAACCCCTTGTTTACCGCAGGTGGCAAGACACTGGCTAATGGTACCTGGCAACGCCAAGACATCAGTTGAGTGGGGCAGGTCGTAAGACACAGAGATATCATACCATTCCAAGAGCTGATGTCAGAGAATAAAAAAATTATAATATAAGCATTTCAACGCCATTTACAATTCAAATCAATTCTCATGTTTAATTCCTCAAAGGGTGTTGATGTGGGATCTAAAAGTTCTTTAGACAACAAACTGAGGGATGTTGCTATTGGGAAAATAACGGTTTCCTCCCTATACAAGCTGGTTGGCTTCTCCTTAAATAGTAACACCTCCACTGAGTTACATTCCGAGCTGGACATGGGGTGTATCTATCACCATGTGACGCAATATAGAAAATACAACATCAATATTCAGTTGCGTAAGATATAAGATTATTCAAATGAAGATCTCACACAGGGCATACATCACACCACACAGGTTGAAAAAGACAGATCAAAGCCTTTCAGACTTGTGTTGGCATGGCTACGGTGAGGTCGATACACTAATGCATCTGTTCTGGAATTGTCCGGTCTTCAAACGATTCTGGACTGAGGTATTCAATAGATTGTCTGACATCTTGAATGTAGGGTGAGTGTACAAAACATTAGGAACACCTTCGTAATATTGAGTTGCACCCCCTTTTGCCTTCAGAACAGCCTCAATTCGTCAGGGCATGGACTCTACAAGGTGTTCCACGGGGATGCTGGCCCATGTTGACTCCAATGCTTCCCACAGTTGTGTCAAGTTGGCTGGATGTCCTTTGGGTGGTGGATTATTCTTGATACACACGGGAAACTGTTGAGCGTGAAAAACCCAGCAGCGTTGCAGTTCTCGACACAAACCGGTGCGCCTGCCTGGCACCTACACCAATACCCCTGTTCATAGGCACTTAAACCTTTTGTCTTGCCCGTTCACCATCTGAATGGCACAGATACACAATCCATGTCTCAATTGTCTCAAGGTGTACAAATCCTTCATTAATAAGGATCCACCCACTTTTTTTTCCATTTTTTGCCTAAAATAACATACCCAAATCTAACCAGGTAGGCTACCTACTGCCCAGTGCTCTATTCTCAGTCAGTCACATTTCTTTATAAAGCCATTTATACACTGAACAACAATATAAACAACATGTAAAGTGTTGGTTCCATGTTTCATGAGCTGAAATAAAAAGGTCCCAGAAATGTTCCATACGCACAAAAAGCATATTTCTCTCAAATGTTGGTTACAAGTTTGATTACATCCCTGTTAGTGAGCAAGATAATCAATCTACCTGACAGCTGATTTAAACAGCATGATCATGAAACAGGTGCACCTTTTGCTGGGGACAATAAAAGGCCACTCTAAAATGTGCAGTTTTGTCACACAACACAATTCCACAGATGTCTCATGTTTTGCGGGAGTGTGCAATTGGCATGCTGACTGCAGTCAAGTCCCCCTGAGCTGTTGACAGAAAATTGAATGTTCTTTGTTGTTTTAGAGAATTTGGCAGTACATCCAACCGGCCTCATAACCATGTGTATGGCGCAGTGTGGGCTAGCGGTTTGTAATGTCAACATTGTGAGCAGAGTGCCCCCTGGTGGTAGTGGGGTTATGGTATGGGCAGGAATAAGCTACGGACAACGAACACAATTACATTTTATCAATGGCAATTTGAATCCACAGAGATACCGTGACGATATCCTGAGGCTTGGCCTCATGTCGCAAGGATCTGTACACAATTCCTGGAAGCTGAAAATGTCCCAGTTTTTCCATGGCCTGCATATTCACCAGACATGTCACCCATTGAGCATGTTTGGGATGCTTTGGATTGAAGTGTACGACAGCGTGTTCCAGTTCCCACCAATATCCAGCAACTCCACACAGCCATTGAAGAGGAGTGGGACAACATTCCACAGGCCACAGTCCTAATCAACTCTATGCGAAGGAGATGTGTCGCCTGACTGGTTTTCTGATCTACGGGTTTCTCATCTGTATTCCCAATCATGTGAAATCCATAGATTAGGGCATAATGAATTTATTTCAATTGACAGAGAGAGAGCAGCAGGTCCGGGACAAGGTAGCACTTCCGGTGAACAGGTCAGGGTTCCATAGCCGCAGGAAAGTAGAGCTTGGATCAGCAGCATGACCAGGTGGACTGGGGACGGGGACAGCCAGGACTCGTCAGGTCAGGTAGTCCTGAGACATGGTCCTAAGGCTCAGTTCCTCCGGGAGGGGAGAGAGAGATGTGAGAATTAGAGGGAGCATACTTAAGGTCACACAGGACACCAGATAAGAGAGGAAAATTACACCAGATAGGACAGACTGAACATAGCCCCCCGGCACATAGACTATTGCAGCATAGATATTGAGGACTGAGATGGGGGGGGTCGGTGGACGCTGTGGCCCGGTCCGACGATACCCCCGGACAGGGCCAATCAGGCAGGATATAACCCCACCTACTTTGCTAAAGCACAAGTCCCACACCACCGGAGGGAAATCAACAAATTACCAACTTACTATCCTGAGACAAGGCAGAGTATAGCCCACGAAGATCTTCCCCACCACACGAGCCCGAGGGGGAGCTAGACCGGACAGGAAGATAATGTCAGTGACTCAACCCACTCAAGTCGAGTATAGATAAAAAAAAGCCTGGCAAGACATGATGCACCCCTCCTAGGGACAGCACTGGAGAGCACTAGCAAGCCAGTGACTCAGCCCCCATAATAAGTTCAGAGGCAGAGATTCCCAGTGGCGAGAGGAGAGCCGGCCAGGCAGAGACAGCAAGGGTGGTCCGTCACTCCTGTGCCTTGCCGTCCACCTTTGCACCCCTGGGCCAGACTACACTCAATCGTAGACATAGGTTACATCCCAAATAGCACCCTGTTCCCTATGTAGCGCACTGCTTTTGGCACTGTCAAAACTGGCTATATAGATAAATAGGTGCCATTTTGGATGCACGAAAATGGTATTTGCGTACAGTGTCTTCTAATGGTAAGACACAACATGTGGGAGGATATTAGCTCAGCCTAAGTGGGTTTATAGCTGAACCTGGCCTGCATAAACACACACACACACACACGTACGTTGTGTGGCAGATTAAAACAACACTGTTCTCAGTGGACCAACTTGTGTATTCTAATTCAGACTCCCTGATTGGTTTACTGGCCTTACTGGCCTAGCAACTGCCCTCATCCTCCTAGAAACTATTTCTTGAACTATTTCTTGAACCCCTCCAATGCTCACGCTAAGACTCACAGACCACAGACATATTCATCTCCATAAACGCTGCTTTGCTTAAATATAATAGACTCAGACGCAGAAAATGGCAATCCCTACATTTTTATATAGCAATATTTAGGCTTATTAACATGGTATTTTCCTTTCTATTTAGTTTGAGAAGAGAGTCAGTGTTAATCAGATAGCGAGTTTGGAGTGTTGTTTTGACAACAACAAGTAGAGAATGACTGTGATCGTCAGCAGGAGCAGAGAAGCCATGGCAGAAATTAGATATGATTCTATTGATGTGTGCATGACTTGGATTAACACAAAGTGATGTTCCCTTACTCAGCCATACCAGCAAATACAACACATTCCTGATGTGTGTGTTCACAGAATCCCCGTCATTTTCTTGACTTCTATACACCTTGAATCTTTCCATTAATGAATCTGGTGTGTGTGTGTGTGTATTTGTGTGCGTGTGTGCATATCTATGTGTACGCTTGCGCACGTGTCTCTGTGTGTTTGTGTTCCAGCGGGCAGACGTGGGTCTCTCGGCTCTCACCATCACGCCAGAACGGGAGAGTGCGGTGGACTTCACCACACGCTACATGGACTACTCGGTGGGTGTGCTGCTCAGGAAGGCCGAGCGTACCGTGGACATGTTCGCCTGCCTAGCGCCTTTTGACCTGTCGCTGTGGGCGTGCATTGCGGGCACCGTGCTGCTGGTGGGCATCCTGGTCTACCTACTCAACTGGCTGAACCCGCCGCGTCTGCCCATGGGTGCTGTCTCCTCCACCACCTTCTACAATTCCATGTGGTTCGTCTATGGATCCTTCGTCCAGCAGGGTGACTTCCTTTTTGTTTGTATCCTTTTGTTTTTGTTTTTCCTTCGTGATGTATTGTATTATTATCACCTGGTTTTAACCAATCAGCATTCAGGATTAGACCCACCCGTTATATATTGTATTATTGTAAACTGTGTGGCTCGAGCCCTGAATGCTGATTGGCTGACATCCGTGGTATATCAGACCGTATACCACGGGTATGACAAAACATTTATTTTTACTGCTCTAATTACATTGGTAACCAGTTTATAATAGCGATAAGGCACCTCTGGGTTTGTGGTATATGGCAAATATATAATGGCTAAGGGTTGTGTCCAGGCACTCCGCGATACGTTGTGCCTAAGAACAGCCCTTAGCCGTGGTATATTGGCCATATACCACACCCCCTCGGGCCTTATTGCTTAATTATCACCTGGTGTGTGTCCCTCTATGGTGATAGGAGGAGGGGATGGGGTTAAGACATGGTTTAACAAACTTTTTTGTCCCATGACCCCATTTTGATATCTGAAAATTCTTGCGACTCCAACCATGTGAAAAAAAGGATGTAATTAACAGCCAATGTTAACGTCTTTATTTGGGGCTATGGCCGTCAAAAACATTCTAACGGTATTTCTGATTGTCTTCTCAACTCACCATCACATACTGTACTTTTAATGTGGGGCTATGACAGCCAATCGTAAATAAGTCTGACATAATGTCTCTTATCTCACCACCACTAATGAGATGGGTGTGCTGGATGCATGTCGTGTCGGAGCTTCTCGAAGTCAGGGGGGCGTGGCTCTTCAATGTCAGGGGGTGTGGCTTCTCGAAGTCAGGGGGGCGTGGCTCCTCAATGTCAGGGGGTGTGGCTTCTCGAAGTCAGGGGGGCGTGGCTTCTCGAAGTCAGGGGGGCGTGGTCCACAGTGCGCACCTCATCTCTGCTGTCACATCCAACCTGGATCAATATTTGGTTGTAATGCAGACGAGAGCACTGAATGCAGCTACACACAGATATGAGCTGGCGAAGGGTACCATGGCTTTTAATGCTCAGAGGGAGACGGCAGTGTTCCCTTTGAGTCAGGAACCAAAACTCCTCAGTGACCCGTGAATGTGTTGTCTGCAGAATTCGGTAATTCACCTGCATGTCAACTGAGACAGGATCACAGTCAAATAGATTGGGAAGTAGGTACCAAAGTGCTCTTCCAAGTGTTGGAGGTGAGCAGTCATCACACGTGACAGACATTTACTGATGCTGTTTCCTGTTAGAAACATGTACAGCCGAGGGAATGTGCATGTTTGATTTTGAAAGACTTTCTCCAATAAGAATTATTTCCTCTGAATCCACTAATTCGATCCCTCATCTGTAGAATGTTTTTGTACTTCTCCTGCATGCTTGTATTCAGTTTCTTCAGTTTCCCAAATATGTCTGTTACATAGGCAAAGACACCAGTGGTGTCCATTTTAGCATGTAAATCGTGGTGCAAAAAATATATACATATACATATGTTTAGATGCATGCCAGCAACGCCACTACACAACACAACACAACACTAAACAATACATTAATTGCACTATAACGATGACAAACGGTGCCCACAAACTGTTAGGGTCTACATAAAGCTGTCCCAACAGCAGAGCTTTCTTTTCAGCACCATGGAGTGAATCCTTACCACTGCTACACCTGGCTATTAGCGGAGCCTTCTCTGGCAGCAAAGCACTTCATTAAGCCTAATTTACTGCCTTTTAAAAAAAAGATAGCTGATTTGGCTGACTTGCCTAAACAAATGACGTTTCTATTGACAGTTGAGATGTACAAACTATGGCATAAGGGAACAATGAGCGTATAAGAGGCAATCCGTAATTTTGATTAAGACCTTAATGACCAAGCTAAGACGGACATAGTCAATATAACTATTGGTTCAGTACTTTTGAAATTTACAGATAAATAATTCAGAACATGGGCCATTCTTACAGTATTCTCCCTGTACACCAAGTCAGAACTGTAGGATAAATAAAGGGGCCACATATGTCACGCCTGCTCCCGCTCTCCCTCCGCGCCAGGCTGCCCAGTATTACTCACTCCCGCCACCATCATTACGCACACCTGTTTCCCTCGTCACGCGCATCAGCGATCCATTGCACTCACCTGGACTAAATCACTTGTGTTATTTCCTCCCCTATATCTATCTGTTCCCCAGCTCTGTTCTTCGCTTCAGCATTAATTGTCGTCTGTCGTTTTGTTACCCAGTTCTGATGCTGTTCTTGTCCTGTTCCATGTCTCTGCTATATTAAATGTACAACTTTCCGTACCTGCTTCTCATCTCCAGGGTCGGTTCTAACAATATATGCAGATAATGAAAGCTCTTACAATATTCAATGATTACATTTCTCTAACACAGGTTATAGGCTACATATGCACCCCCAAGTCAGAACAGTAAGCTAAGTTATGAGGGAGAAAGGGACCAAATTATTAGGGTGAGGCACATGAGCTACTAACAGCTTACTACACAACATACACGTAGTATTACATTCTTAGCCACATTATACTTCAGCATCCAATACATTATTGAACTCACCTTCTTGTTCTGTGCTCACTTGATCAGGAAGTTGGCACAGCGGTCCTTCTTGTGGGCAAATTTTGTCATCAAATTTTATCATCAAGGTCCGTCATTCTCTGGATTTATGGTCCTTTCAAGACAACTGGGAACTGAAAAAAAACAAGGTTGAATCATGACGTCAGTGATCTTCAGGTCGTCGCTCTAGAAAGAGGCCCTAGTTCCGACTTGAAATTCCGAGTTGGATGACCATTCAAAACGTATTTTCCCAGTCGGAGCTCGTTTTTTCAGAGTTCCCAGTTGTAATGAACTCACTCAAGTCTGATATTTCCCAGTTCAGAGTTTCCAGTTGTTTTGAACACGGCTTGAAGTCATGCTGGATTGAAAGCATGACCAATGTATTCAACCTTTTCTAGCCCATGGTGTTGCATGTGAATGTTTATCCTTTTAAGCTTGGAAAAGAGACCCTTAAACCCAGACCACACACCATCTCCACTGATTGTCAGGCTAGTGATTGCTTTGCAACGCTTGCAGTTAGCCACTGATTTATTTCAAACCACTCATTGTTGAATTTGACATTTCTAATGTTTATGTCCAATGGCCGATGAGCACCGATACGTTTTATCTATAATTTATCTTCCTTTGACAAAGATTGAAATGGATTTGCCAGTAGATTGTCGACTTGATTCATGATGATGACTGCTTGTCAAGCTTGCTAGCTAAGATTTTGGAAGTATGATGTTGACATGATCAGTCCAATCAAATCTACGGTAGATATAATGTGATATGACGTAATTTTATCTGTGGCCAATGTCCTTGAGCCTTCTTGGATGGGCACTTCTAATGTAAATGTATGGCAGCAACCAAGGGGCTGAATTTTAGTGCTCTCCCCGTAGATTTTGCGGTGATGTAGTGTCCCCATGAGTGACGGAACACTGGGCCAATCATGGTGCAAATAGAGAACATTACCAACCCCTACGCTCCGTATTTTCTGCTGGCTGCCCCACCACCACAGAAAGCACTGAGCTAGGCTGAAACACCTGCATTTTGGAGCTGCCTTACTCAAGAAAGCAAAAAAAGAGACCATGTTTGTATGCAGTTTTATGAAATAAAATATTATTATTTTTACATTGTTTGGAAACTTATATGTGATACATATTAATGGCAAAATAAAAGTGGGGCTCAATGATGGGTCCCCTGAATGATGGGTCGCCACTGAACGATGGGTCGCCACTGAACGATGGGTCCCCTGAATGATGGGTCCCCTGAATAATGGGTCGCCACTGAACGATGGGTCCCCTGAATGATGGGTCGCCACTGAACGATGGGTCCCCTGAATGATGGGTCCCCTGAATAATGGGTCGCCACTGAACGATGGGTCCCCTGAATGATGGGTCCCCTGAATGATGGGTCCCCTGAATGATGGGTCGCCACTGAACGATGGGTCGCCACTGAACGATGGGTCGCCACTGAACGATGGGTCACCATTGAATGATGGGTCACCACTGAATGATGGGTCGACTGAATAATGGGTCGCCACTGAACGATGGGTCGACACTGAACGATGGGTCGCCATTGAACGATGGGTCACCACTGAATGATGGGTCACCACTGAATGATGGGTCAACTGAATGATGGGTTGCCACTGTATAATGGGTCGCCACTGAATGATGGGTCGCCACTGAATGAAGGGTCCCCTGAATGATGGGTCGCCACTGAAGGAGACACATTTTCTTTTCATGACACGGGAAGTCAATAAAGTATATATTTTTTACATCCATTGTAAATGACAATAGTTCCTCTCTTAAAGTGAAAAATCTTTCCAACACTCCCCCTCGATAATCACCAAGCCTCTGTATAAAATAGAAGATTGTCATACTCTGATCCCATATCTCCACATAGTTTTACGAACAGGCGGGCGCACAGTGGATGTGGTTTACAATCAAAGTTACCTGCTGCAGTATATCTCTGAGTTCTGTGCTCAGCTCTTTTGCCGCCAGATACTCTCGGTGTGTCTATCATACAATGCGTCCAAATGGCAGAGGGAGACACAATCATAACTAACCTGTGCAAAAGCCCACCATTCGATCCCATGTAATCAGTTTTTGTCAATATAGCCACGCAGCACTAAGAACATAACGTGCCGTTTCATGCTCGAGAATCGTGAGACAGAAAAATATGTCCTTATTGAATAGACATGTATAGAGAACAAAAGTCAATGCTTGGGCATCTCGGCCCTCACATCTAACGCCCATTTGGAGACCATAAGCTGGGGAGTTTTTGAGTCGTTCAGTCAGTTTCCTCTTGATTGCTAGCAATAGCATACATTATTAGTTTAACAGTGTTATCTGACGAAGGCATTGATTTGAGTTTCTGTGCCTCCGTCTCCTTACACATAGTTTTTACCTTATTAATTGTGGCCGGTATTATCAAAGTCTCTGCAGTATGTGTGTGGTTTCATAACGTAGCAGGACTAGCCATTCACCATGGGAATGGTTCAAGTGCAACCATCAAGTACGTTCTTATCCTATGATCTAAGGGTGCTCTCTGGTTGAATTTAGTTTTTTTAGATTTGAATAAATTTCATTTAGATTTTTAAGGTTATTATAATATATATATATATTTTTTTCACCTTTATTTAACCAGGTAGGCCAGTTGAGAACCAGTTCTCATTTACAACTGCGACCTGGCCAAGATAAAGCAAAGCAGTGCGACAAAAAACAACAACACAGAGTTCACGTGGGATAAACAAAAGTACAGTCAATAACACAATAGAAAAATCTATATACAGTGTGTTGAGTAAGGAGGTAAGGAAATAAATAGGCCATAGTAGCAAAGTAATTACAATTTAGCAAATTAACACTGGAGGGATAGATGTGCAGATGATGACGTTCAAGTAGAAATAATGGTGTGCAAAATAGCAAAAAAAGTAAATAAAAACAATATGGGGATGAGGTACTGTATATATATATATATATATATATATATATATATATATAGATAGATTTAACAAAAATATAAACGCCACATGCAACCATTTCAAAGATTTTACTGAGTTACAGTTCACAGAAGGAAATCAATGAATTTAAATACATTCATTAGGCCCTAATTTACGAATTTCACATGATTGGGCAGGGGTACAGACATGTGAGGGAATAGGCCCAACCACAAGGGAGCCCCCCCCCCCCCCCCCCCCCCCTCCTCAGACAATCCCGCAGGTGAAAAAGACAGATGTGGAGGTCCTGAGATGGCGTGAGGCTGTTTGGACGTGCTGCCAAATACTCTAAAACAACATTGGAGTCGGATTATGGTGGAGAAATTAACATACAATTCTC
Source organism: Oncorhynchus mykiss (assembly GCF_057628025.1). Lineage (NCBI taxonomy): Eukaryota > Metazoa > Chordata > Actinopteri > Salmoniformes > Salmonidae > Oncorhynchus > Oncorhynchus mykiss. Next base: position 10,573,833 of record NC_143027.1, on the reverse strand, counting down.
TGGCAACAGCACTGTGCCAATAGCATGCTCCCTCAAAACTTGAGACATCTGTGGCATTGTGTTTTGTGACAAAACTGCACATTTTAGAGTGGCCCTTTATTGTCCCCAGCACAAGTGCACCTGTGTAATGATCATTCTGTTTAATCGGTTTCTTGATATGCCAGGTGGATGAATTATCTTGGCAAAGGAGAAATACTAACAGGGATGTAACCAAATTTGAGAGAAATAAGCTTTTGTGTGAATTGACTTTTCTGGGATCTTTTATTTCAGCTCATGAAACATGGGACCAACACTTCACATGTTGAGGTTATATTTTTGTTCAGTAAATATTTTTGTATATATGTTTTCAGATTTTGGAAATTCCCCCGTGACCCCATTTTCATATCAGGCGACCTCACGTGGGGTCGTGGCCCCTATTTTGGAAACCGCTGGGTTAAGAGAAGAGAATGAAAGAAAAGTGAACGGGGTGGGAGAGAGGAGTGATGTGGATAGAAGAAGAGAGAGAGGATTGATGTGAAGAGGAGAAGAGAGAATAAAACATAGTGATGGTGGTCTTTCGGCGTTCTTTCAAAGGTCAGGTTAAAATCAATTTCTCTGGATTTGAGGAGAGGGAAGGAGAGGGGTGGGAAGGGGAGGAGTGGGACATGGGAGCTTAGGGAAAGTAAAAGGAGAAAAGAATAGAAAAAGCAGATAGCGATAGATAATGGCATTGACTAAGAGAGAAGATGTGAGGTGTTTTGAGGCAAAGGAAAGGAGCTGTGAGGTTCATATTTTTTTCATGAGGACTCAGAATAGTTTTGGGCCACATTTTTTATGCAAATTCTGTGAGTGATTTTAGCGTTGGTTTATTATTCTATTTTAAATGAGCCGCAGATGAGCTCACAGAAATACAAGCAACCTCTTAATCTAAATTTTACTAATGGCGGTAATGATGATGATACCCGCTAATTGTTCCCTTTTATTCACAATCATTCTTCTGTTAGTTGTAATTAAACTTTAGTCATCTAGTCATTATTGCGCAAAATCGAATTATTTGTATATACACTCTCACCTCAGTATCAACAACGAGGCAAACTACTTGCACGATAGTATTCAACGGTCAATAATGGCTGAATATGCAAAGGATCAACATCCCAAGGCTCTTTAACGGTAACAGTTCATGCGGAGACACACACACACCATGCTGAAGGGGATGCAGTTATTGAAATATTCTGTCCCACATCTCACCTTGGCTACATCGCATAGTAATTTAACTAGGCAAGTCAGTTTACAATGACGACCTACCCTGGCCAAACACTATCCCGGACATCGCTGGGCCAAATGCGCGCCTCCTTATGGGGACTCACAATCACGGCCGGTTGTGATACAGCCTGGAATCAAACCAGGGTCTGTATTGACGCCTCTAGCACTGAGATGCAGTGCCTTAGACCGCTGCGCCATTCGGGAGCTTCTCAGTCCCAAATGGCGTCCCTACGTTTAACCGGGACCCATACTAGTGCACTATATAGGGATTATGGAGCCATTCGGGACTGAAACAACATTGTCCTTAGGGAAGAATTGATTTGGAGGTCCTCAGTACCCAACAACATCCCAGATAGTCTGCAGATATAGATGAACGGTCCAACATGATACTGCAGCACCAGGATGAACGGTCCAACATGATACTGCAGCACCAGGGTGAATGGTCCAACATGACACTGCAGCACCAGGATGAACGGTCCAACATGATACTGCAGCACCAGGGTGAACGGTCCAACATGACACTGCAGCACCAGGATGAACGGTCCAACATGATACTGCAGCACCAGGATGAACGGTCCAACATGACACTGCAGCACCAGGGTGAACGGTCCAACATGACACTGCAGCACCAGGATGAACGGTCCAACATGACACTGCAGCACCAGGATGAACGGTCCAACATGATACTGCAGCACCAGGATGAACGGTCCAACATGACACTGCAGCACCAGGATGAACGGTCCAACATGATACTGCAGCACCAGGATGAACGGTCCAACATGACACTGCAGCACCAGGATGAACGGTCCAACATGATACTGCAGCACCAGGATGAACGGTCCAACATGATACTGCAGCACCAGGATGAACGGTCCAACATGATACTGCAGCACCAGGATGAACGGTCCAACATGATACTGCAGCACCAGGATGAACGGTCCAACATGACACTGCAGCACCAAGATGAACGGTCCAACATGACACTGCAGCACCAGGATGAACGGTCCAACATGACACTGCAGTGCCAGCTTTGTCATCCAATCAGTGGCTGTGTCCTGAATGGCACCCTCTTCCCTAGATGGTGTACTATCTTATGGGCTCTGGTAAAAAAAAAAAAGTTTTTAGGGAATAGAGTCGCATTTCGGATGTACTCAGCTGTCTCTCTGTTTGATGTGTTTTATACCATACACTTTGTACAAAGAAGCATCTTTTTGGAACAATTCATTGGCCGCCTGTGATATGTAGCCTGGGTCCCAGATCTGTTTGTGCTCTTGTCAACATCATTGCTGTCCTTGTCAAGCCAATTTGCATGACAATGAGTGACAAGGTGTTGGCACGGTAGCACACACAGACTGGCACTCGGACTACGTGGAATGGGGTCGTGGATAGAATGAGACGGGGTTGGAAAGCTTTGGTTTTTGTCGGTTGAAGTCTTGTTCTAGCGTGCAGATATTTTTCATTTTTCAGCTCAAACGATTCATTTTCTGCCTTGCCTTTTTGTTACGTGTTTGCACAATGCAATTTCACTCGTTCACAGTCCATTTGCAACTCTATTTGGAGGTAGCATCCTCAACATGCAGAGGCCTGCCTCCCTTCTGTTTCCATCATTTCCTTAGTTTAGTGTATCCCTTCAGCCAGAAGAGGACTACCCCCCCCTCCTCTGATGGCTCTTCTGTTTCCATCATTTCATTAGTTTAGTGTATCCCTTCAGCCAGAAGAGGACTACCCCCCCTCCTCTGATGGCTCTTCTGTTTCCATCATTTCCTTAGTTTAGTGTATCTCTTCAGCCAGAAGAGGACTACCCCCCCCCCCCTCCTCTGATGGCTCTTCTGTTTCCATCATTTCATTAGTTTAGTGTATCCCTTCAGCCAGAAGAGGACTACCCCCCCTCCTCTGATGGCTCTTCTGTTTCCATCATTTCATTAGTTTAGTGTATCCCTTCAGCCAGAAGAGGTATACCCCCCCCTCCTCTGATGGCTCTTCTGTTTCCATCATTTCCTTAGTTTAGTGTATCCCTTCAGCCAGAAGAGGACTACACCCCCCTCCTCTGATGGCTCTTCTGTTTCCATCATTTCATTCGTTTAGTGTATCCCTTCAGCCAGAAGAGGACTACCCCCCCCTCCTCTGATGGCTCTTCTGTTTCCATCATTTCCTTAGTTTAGTGTATCCCTTCAGCCAGAAGAGGATGGCTCTTCTGTTTCCTCTTAGCTTACTTCGTTCTCTGGCCACTGTGCTCCTCCTACTGAAAAGGACTTCCTCTTTGGGGTTTGGGCTGGATAACTATAAAACACTGTGACAATACCTTATGTAAAAAGGGTGTTATAAAATAGAGTTGATTGATTGATCGGTCGGTAGAACTGGAGATAGTCTATTGTGGACCCCCTCAGAGGACAATTCCTGTAGATCTGAGAGGATATTATAGGTCTAAGCGATATGGTTGCCCTCTGACATGCTAGGTAGAATCTCCGCCATATTGCTTACACATATCCATCTGTATCAGGTCTACAGTACATCTAAAGCATCTACTCAGAGCTTGGGGACTATTTAGGATAGGGTATTTGGGATTGGGGTATTTGGGATTGGGGTATTTGGGATTGGGGTATTTGGGATTGGGGTATTTAGGATTGGGGTATTTAGGATTGGGGTATTTAGGATTGGGGTATTTAGGATTGGGGTATTTAGGATTAGGGTATTTGGGATTGGGGTATTTGGGATTGGGGTATTTGGGATTGGGGTATTTAGGATTGGGGTATTTGGGATTGGGGTATTTAGGATTGGGGTATTTGGGATTGGGGTATTTGGGATTGGGGTATTTGGGATTGGGGTATTTGGGGTTGGGGTATTTGGGATTGGGGTATTTGGGATTGGGGTATTTAGGATTGGGGTATTTGGGGTTGGGGTATTTGGGATTGGGGTATTTAGGATTGGGGTATTTGGGATTGGGGTATTTGGGATTGGGGTATTTGGGATTGGGGTATTTGGGATTGGGGTATTTGGGATTGGGGTATTTGCCTGTGTCAGCTGTCTCCGACTTTAATCGTTTAAATCAAGGGATCTCTCAAAGCTACAGAATCACGTTCAGACCCATGTTATCCCAGAGTTGTTTGATCAGTGTGGAGTTGTGAAGTAAAACGAAACAGATTTGTAGTGGATAGCAGCACCCCTGAAGTCTAATCTTTCTCTCTGACCGGCTCCAATTAACCAGAAAAAAATACTGTCTCTGTTCGAAGCGCCCCTCCTCCGTTTGGCCCCAGGGCTGAGGTCCAACAGTACAGTCATGAACGTAATAGAGAGAGGGATAAGAGTGATTTCTTTCATTTCTCCTGTTCTACATTATTAATGATGTTGTCAATGCGTGATCGTGGAGACGGGTTGGTATTGTAGGCAGCCATAGAGACGAGTGTGCGGTGTGGTCTGTTTGTGTGTGTGTTTGCGTACGTGGCATGGAGGGGAAACGCAGGGAGACATGTCACCGTGGCGCTCTCAATGCAGACATCTCTCAATTAGAACACGCTCGGCAGGATGCCACTGCTAGAGACCTGCAGCACCAGGTAAACACCATCAGCCCTTCTTTAAACACACTTATAAACACCTACACGCACACACAAACACCTACATTCACACACACAAACACCTACATGCACACACACAAACACCTACATGCACACACACAAACACCTACATTCACACACACAAACACCTACATTCACACACACAAACACCTACATTCACACACACAAACACCTACATTCACACACACAAACACCTACACGCACACACACACAAGCATACTCACACACATTAACACCTACACGCACACACAAACACCTACATTCACACATACAAACACCTACACGCGCACACACACACTGGTGGCAAAAGAGCTGAGCAAATACCGTTTATTATAATCCTTTTGGCACTAATTTCAGAACCTTGTGGTCAGTTTCACTGTCTAGTTGTTCATACAATCGTTAGTGGAATACGTGTTTCATTGTGGTACTACACGTAAATACATCACTGTAAAATAACTAGTAGAGAGAATACTACAGACTCAGTGGAATCACTGAACGTAATCTGAAATGTATTGATGAAATACAATTAAAATGACAACATAGGTTTCTTTGAATCAAAGCAAAAATAATTAGCTACAAAAAAACGACAGTAAAATGTCTACTGCAGTGTTCCTCACATGGCTTACTGTAAAAACCAAATGTCAACTGCAGTGTTCCTCACATGTCTTACTGTAAAAACCAAATGTCAACTGCAGTGTTCCTCACATGTCTTACTGTAAAAACCAAATGTCAACTGCAGTGTTCCTCACATGTCTTACTGTAAAAACCAAATGTCAACTGCAGTGTTCCTCACATGTCTTACTGTAAAAACCAAATGTCAACTGCAGTGTTCCTCACATGGCTTACTGTAAAAACCAAAACAAAGGATTGATTACTGTACTGGGATTACTGTACTAGGGTGGTAAATTGTGGGTGGGCCTGAAACCATGCTTGCACCATTTGAGCATGGTGGAACCTGACATTATCCCACACAATGACATAGGTCACGCCATCAGCTCTACAGACCTGATTTAGCTCATCAAGGAAGGTTACAAGGAGAGCTGTATTATATGATCCAATACGAGGTCTGCATCTCACCACACCATCTTCCAATATAGCCGCACACATGGTGATGTTGGCCCCACATTGTCCAGGTACTTGGATGGTTGCCCGCTGTCCAATGAAATTCCGACCTCTCCTCCTTGTCTTGGCCAGGTTGAAGCCTGCCTCGTCCAAAAAGAGGAATTTGTGATGGTTTTCATCAGCATCCAGCTCCATAAACCTTCTAAAAATACATTTTGGAAAGAGAATTACTGATTTCAATGATGTAGAATTTTGGGGGGATTTTTCACAACAGGCATCTTGAAACTGAACATACTCAGTCCTCAGTTGCTTCACTCTGTCTGAATTTCTTTCAAAAGGCACACGGTATAGTTGTTTTAGAGACACCTGGTGCCTTTTCAGCATGCATGGAATAGTCAGTAAACGTATCATTTCTGGCCCGAACCAAATAGACCACAGCTCTTGTTGGTCAGTCAGAATGTTGCCTCTGCCTCCCCTCTTTGGCCAAGTCTCAATTCTGCAGGGAAAATTACAGTAAGAACACATCACCTACTCTGTGGTACACATTGGCATGCAGTATACAGTCATTTGACAATTGAGAGTAGTCTAATGTTTAGTGCATGCTGAAGACTAACCGGTTCTCATTGCAGAAAGTTCTGATGATTAAAGCCACGGTTGATCTTCTGAGGTTTGGTTGAATCATTGTAGCTGCCTCAGTCATTGGACACTCTTTGCTGTTGCTGCCGCTGTCTTGGTCCGTGGCCTTGTCCTCTACCACGTTCCCCCACACCTCTCAGACAAGGCTCACGACCACCTCTCAGAAGGGGTGCTTGGTCCGTGGCCTTGTCCTCTACCACGTTCCCCCACACCTCTCAGACAAGGCTCACGACCACCTCTCAGAAGGGGTGCTTGTCACCTGCCATTCCTTTGACCACCACGTCTTCCTCCTCCCACTGCTTGACCTCTATTGTGACATGGATCACCTGCCGGCTCCATGTTATCGCTATGTTGTTGTAGGTGAATACCACTCATTTCATTATATACTCGTGCCACAATGTGAAATCAATCATCAGTAACGAGTTGGTAGTATTGGAAAAGCAATTACAAGGGCATACATACATACACTCACCGGCCACTTTATTAGGTACTGCTCCTTCGAACAGCGAATCATGTGGCTTCCAGCAACTCAATATATAGAGTAGAGAGCTTTAGTTGTTGTTCGACCAAACATTAGAACTGGCAAGATGCGTAACCTAAGCAACTTTGACCATGGTATGATTGTTGAGGCTACACATGGTGATTCCAGAACCTCAGAAACAGCTGCCCTCTTGGGATTTTTCGGACAGTCTCTAGAATTTACAGAGAATGGTGCGATAAACTATACACATTCAGTGAGCGGCAGTTCTGTGGGCAAAAACACCTTGTTTATGAGAGAGGTTAGAGGCCACAGAAAGGCCACAAATGCTCAAATAACAGCCGTTTAAAACAATGGTGTGCAGAAAGGCATCTCTTAACGTACAACATCGTGAATAATTCAGGATGTTGTGGAGGCAAAAGGGGGTCATACCCAGTGCTAGATAGGTGTACCTAATAAAGTGGCCGGTGAGTGTTCAGTAATGTTAAATCTGAAAACATGGTCTGGAAAAGTGGTACATGGGACCATAGAAACAGTGTCTGATAAAGAATGATGATGAAATATTACATCCATAGATAATGTAGTCCAATTGGTTCATGTTCCACTGCAATTGGTGTCAATGGATCTCGTTATCCTGAAACTTTCATGATCTAAACATGGAATATTGTTTGTCATTTTCCATAAAACTATGCATTAAGAGTAATGCAACAGTTACTTATCATTTTAATCAGCTGTATCAATTGATAGTTAGATCATTGTAATGAAATGAATAGGCAGTCATTTCAGATGTAATGTGTGAATTGCATTTTGAAATGGTATTACTTTGACGTTAAGTTGTGTCATTTTGAACAGGTGATGTTAGTTCAATTAACAAATTATCTTAGCTATATGTGTATTGTATCCAAGCAATTGGAAAAAGTGTTAAGAGTTTTGAAAAATGTGCATTTTGATCATCAGTTTTGTGAGTTGTGTGTCTAGAGTTTTGAAATATGACATCAAGGTTCTGAAATTAGTGCCAAAGTGATTCGTGCCAAAACTGTAACACCTACACGCACACACATACACACACAATGGTGACAAAAGAGCTGAGCACAGAACTCAGAGATATACTGCAGCAGGTAACTTTGATTGTAAACCACATCCACTGGGATCAGAGTATGACAATCTTCTATTTTATACCGAGGCGTGGTGATTATCGAGGGGGAGGGTTGGAAAGATGTTTCACATTGACAGAGAAACTGCCTACATTCTCAATGAATGTAAAAAAAAAAAACATACTGTGCCTCCTTCAGTGGCCACCCGTCATCCAGGGCAGGTGAGGCAGAGCCCCACCTGTTTTTTGTTGTTGGTTTTTTTGCCATTGACTTAATAAAGCTGCATACAAACATGGTCTTTTTTTTTGCTTTCTTGAGTAAGTCAGCTCCAAAATGTTTCTGCCTTGCTCAGTGCTTTCTGTGGTGGTGGGGCAGCCAGTGGAAAATACGGAGCGTAGCGGTTGGTAATGTTCTCTAGTTGCGCTGTGATTGGCTCTGTGTTCTGTCACTCATGGGGACTCTACGTCACTGCACAATCTACTGTTTTTTTGTGAAAGACAATGTCACAGTAGGATAGCTCAGCCCACAGCCTTCTCCTCCTCCTCAGCCAAGACAAAAAGAGAAATCCAAATGAAACAGAAGATGAGAGAAACTGATTCCAGACTGTGACTCCAAACAGAGTTTGTCAGTGCAACACCAAGAAAATAGATCTTCTCCTTCTCTCCGTTGCCTCGGTAGAGAAACAGACAGCTGGTCATTTCAGGTTTGTCTGACAGATACACTACATCACCAAAAATATGTTGACACCTATTCAAATTAGTAGATTCGGCTATTTCAGCCACAGTCGTTGCTGACAAGTGTATAAAATCGAGCACACAGCCATGCAATCTCCATAGACAAACATTGACAGTAGAATGATCTTACTGAAGAGCTCAGTGACTTTCAACGTGACACCGTCATAAGATGCCATCTTTCCAAAAAGTTTGTTTGTAAAATGTCTGCTTTGCTAGAGCTGCTCCTCTCAACTGTAAATGCTGTTATTGTGAAATGGAAATGTCTAGGAGCAACAACATCTCTGTACTCGGTTGGAACACTCACTACCGAGTTCCAGACTGCCCCTGGAAGCAACGTCACCACAGTCACTGTACGTCGGGAGTTTCATCCAGACATTCGCCCCATCTATCTGTGGACTGAACATCCAGACATTCGCCCCATCCATCTGTGGACTGAACATCCAGACATTCGCCCCATCTATCTGTGGACTGAACATCCGGACATTCGCCCCATCCGTCTGTGGACTGAACATCCAGACATTCGCCCCATCTATCTGTGGACTGAACATCCGGACATTCGCCCCATCCGTCTGTGGACTGAACATCAGGACATTCGCCCCATCCGTCTGTGGACTGAACATCCAGACATTCGCCCCATCCATCTGTGGACTGAACATCCACACATTGCCATAGGCTACCATTATGGCCTTTCATCTGCACTTTCCAACACCTCCTCTTCCCTTTCATCCTCCTCTCCCAGGCAGCAACCAATCACTCTCCTCCCATCCCCCGGCATGTCTGGAATCTGCCCAACAACACTCCATCACCATCCCCTTCCCACTCGACTTAGTCCAGAAGATTGCTGCTTTGGAGGGACCTTTACAAACAGCTTTGAGGGACCTCATTGTGGGGACCCTTACTGTACAGAGAGAGACATGCTGCTTTCCTCCCACCTCTCCCCTTATCGCTGACAAACAGGGCCAGCCCACTTTTCAGCAAGACCAGGATTTATCCGAGCTGCTATTAGCTTCCTAATCTGAGAGGCCACGGTGGGGAGACGAAGCGACAAACATTGTAGCCCCAGAGTGCTCATCCTTCCTCGTCCAAGTGTCTGGCGTTGGATAGGCCAGTGGAGGCTGGCTGTGAAGGACAATGTCACACCCAGTAGGACAGCACAGCCTACTCCTCCTCCTCAGCCAAGACAAAAAGAGAAATCCAAATGAAACAGAAGACGAGAGAAACTGATTCCAGACTGTGACTCCAAACAGAGTTGGTCAGTGTAACCCCAAGAAAATAGACCCTCTCCTTCTCTCCATTGCCTCGGTAGAGAAACAGAGAGCTGGTAATTTCAGGTTTGTTCATGAACGGACCGGTGGGTTGATCACCAAAAATATGTTCACACCTAATTAAAATTAGTAGATTTGGCTATTTCAGCCATAGTCGTTGCTGACAGGTGTATAAAATCGAGCACACAGCCATGCAATCTCCATAGACAAACATTGACAGTAGAATGGCCTTACTGAAGAGCTCAGTGACTTTCAACGTGACACCGTCATAAGATGCCATCTTTCCAAAAAGTTTGTTTGTAAAATGTCTGCTTTGCTAGAGCTGCCCCTCAACTGTAAATGCTGTTATTGTGAAATGGAAATGTCTAGGACCAACAACATCTCTGTACTCAGTTGGAACACTCACTACCGAGTTCCAGACTGCCCTTGGAAGCAACGTCAGCACAATAACTGTTTGTCGGGAGCTTCATGAAATGGGTTGGCTGGAGTGGTGTAAATTGGAGCAGTGGAAACACATTCTCTGGAGTGATGAATCTTCGCTTCACCATCTGGCAGTCTGACAGACAAATCTGTGTTTGGTGGATGCCAAGAGCACGCTACCTGCCCGAATGCATAGTGCCAACTGTAAAGTTTTTTGGAGTAGGAATAATGGTCTAGGGATTTTTTTTCATGGTTCGGGCTAAACCCTTAGTTCCAGTGAAGGGAACGCTACAGCTCTACAGCGTACAATGACATTCTAGATGATTCCGTACTCCTGACTTTGTGGCAACAGTTTGGGGAAGGGCCTTTCCTGTTTCAGCATGACAATGCCCCTGTGCACAAGGCGAGGATCATACAGAAATGTTTTGTCGAGATCGGTGTGGAAGAACTTGACAGAACTGCACAGAGCCCTGACTTCAACCCCACCGACCTCACTAATTTTCTTGTGGCTGAATGGAAGCAAGTCCCTGCAGCAATGTTCCAACATCTAGGGTGGAGAGTGGAGACTGAGTGGAGACTGTTATAACAGCAAAGGGGGGACCAATTCCATATTAATGCCCATGATTTTGGAATGAGATGTTTGACTAGCAGCTGTCCACATACTTTGGGTCATGTAGTGTATGGGGCAAGCATAGGCAGCATTCATCGACAATGAATGTGTCCCAAATGGCACCCTATTCCCTATGCAGTGCACTACTTTTGACCAGACCCCTGTGGGTAATTTACTATGTAGAAAATAGGGTGCCATTTGGGAGGCACTCAGCCTTTGTTTGGATATTTGCAGCAGGATCGTCAATGGAATCATGAGACAGGTCGCTTGCAGAGCTGCAGTTCAGTTGTTTCATCCCTAATTATCTTGGAGCATCACTCCAGATGCTCTCTGCTACACATGTCCCATCCAGTTGGTGTGCTAGTGGGAGAAACAGGAGAGAGGAGTGATTTGAGGAACAGTGAGCACTCGCAGCCAGCTGGGAGAGTCAGTATAGTGCCTCGTTAGAGCCAGCTGGGAGAGTCATTATAGAGTCCATATAGATACAGTATAGAGTCAGTATATAGACCGTATAGAGTCAGTATATAGACCGTATAGAGTCAGTATATAGACCGTATAGAGTCAGTATATAGACGGGTATAGAGTCAGTATATAGACCGTATAGAGTCAGTATATAGGCAGTACAGAGACAGTATAGTCAGTATATAGTCAGTACAGCGGCAGTACAGAGGCAGTACAGAGACAGTACATAGACAGTACAGAGGCAGTACAGAGGCAGTACAGAGGCAGTACAGAGACAGTATATAGACTGTATAGAGTCAGTGTATAGACAGTATAGAGTCAGTATAGAGACCGTATGGAGTCAGTATATAGACTGTATAGAGTCAGTATTTTCGTCGGGAGCTTCATATATAGGCCAGTATATGCAGTATAGATACAGTATAGAGACCGTATGGAGTCAGTATATAGACCATATAAAGTCAGTATACAGAACGTATAGAGTCAGTACAGAGACAGTACAGAGACCGTATCGAGACAGTACAGAGACATTATAGAGACATTATAGAGACAGTATATAGTCAGTACAGAGACAGTATCGAGACAGTACAGAGACAGTACATAGACCGTATCGAGACAGTACAGAGACATTTTAGAGACAGTATATAGTCAGTACATAGACAGTATCGAGACAGTACAGAGACAGTACAGAGACAGTATCGAGACAGTACAGAGACATTATAGAGACATTATAGAGACAGTATATAGTCAGTACAGAGACAGTACAGAGGCAGTACAGAGACATTATAGAGACATTATAGAGACAGTATATAGTCAGTACAGAGACAGTATCGAGGCAGTACAGAGGCAGTACAGAGACATTATAGAGACATTAGAGACCGTATAGAGTTAGTATATAGACTGGATAGAGTCAGTATATAGACCGTATAGAGTCAGTATATAGACCGTATAGAGTCAGTATAGAGAGTGTATAGAGGCAATATAGAAGCAGTATAGAGGCTGTGTAGAGGCAGTATAGGGTCGGTATGTAGGCAGTATAGAGACAGTATATAGACAGTATAGAGAGAGTATATAGGCAATATAGAGTCCGTACAGAGTCAGTACAGAGACAGTACATAGTCAGTATAGAGTCAATATATAGACCATATAGAGCCAGTATATAGACTCTATAGAGACTGTATAGAGACAGTATATAGACTATTTAGATACACTTTAGAGACCGTAGAGTCAGTATATAGAGCATATAGAGTTAGTATATAAACCATATAGAGTCAGTATAGAGGCAGTGTAGAGACAGTATAGAGGCAGTGTAGAGGCAGTATAGAGTCAGTATAGAGCCCATATAGAATCAGTATAGATTCCGTATAGAGTCAGTATAGAGACAGTACATATGCAGTATATAGACTGTATATAGTCAGTATATAGACAGTATATAGGCAGGATAGATACATTATAGAGACTGTCTAGAGTCAGTATAGAGTCAGTATAGAGACCGTATAGAGTCAGTATAGAGACCGTATAGAGTCCGTATAGTGACCGTATAGAGACTGTATAGAGTCAGTATAGAGACAGTATATAGACAGTATGTAGGCAGTATATAGACCGTATAGAGTCAGTATAGAGTCAGTATAGAGTCAGTATAGTGACCGTATAGAGTCCGTATATAGACCGTATAGAGTCAGTATAGAGTCAGTATAGAGACAGTATATAGACAGTATGTAGGCAGTATATAGACCGTATAGAGTCAGTATAGAGACAGTATAGAGACAGTATAGAGACAGTATGTAGGCAGTATATAGACCGTATAGAGTAAGGCAGTAAATAGGCAGTAAATAGTCAGTATAGAGTCAGTATAGAGTCAGTATAGAGACAGTATATAGACAGTATGTAGGCAGTATATAGACCGTATAGAGTCAGTATAGAGACAGTATAGAGACAGTATAGAGACAGTATGTAGGCAGTATATAGACCGTATAGAGTAAGGCAGTAAATAGGCAGTAAATAGTCAGTATATAGACCGTATAGAGTCAGTATATGGTCAGTATATATACAGTATGTAGGCAGTATAGAGACCGTATAGAGTCAGTATAGAGTCAGTATAGAGACAGTATAGAGACAGTATGTAGACAGTATATAGACCGTATAGAGTCAGTATAGAGTCAGTATAGAGACAGTATAGAGACAGTATGTAGGCAGTATATAGACCGTATAGAGTCAGTATATGGTCAGTATATATACAGTATGTAGGCAGTATATAGACCGTATAGAGTCAGTATAGAGTCAGTATAGAGACAGTATAGAGACAGTATGTAGGCAGTATATAGACCGTATAGAGTCAGTATAGAGACAGTATATAGACCGTATAGAGTCAGTATATGGTCAGTATATATACAGTATGTAGGCAGTATAGAGACCGTATAGAGACAGTATGTAGGCAGTATATAGACCGTATAGAGTAAGGCAGTAAATAGGCAGTAAATAGTCAGTATAGAGTCAGTATAGAGTCAGTATATGGTCAGTATATATACAGTATGTAGGCAGTAAAGAGACCGTATAGAGTCAGTATGTAAGCAGTATAGATTCAGTACAGAGACATTATAGAGACAGTATAGAGTCAGTATATAGACCATATAGAGTAAGGCAGTAAATAGTCAGTATAGAGACAGTATAGAGACAGTATAGATACGGTACAGAGTCAGTATATAGACCATATAGAGTAAGGCAGTAAATAGGCAGTAAATATTCAGTATAGAGACAATATAGAGACAGTATATAGGCAGTATAGAGACAGTATAAAGTCAGTATAGATACGGTACAGAGTCAGTGCAGAGTCAGTATATATACCGTATACAGTCAGTATAGAGAGTGTATAGAGGCAGTATAGGGTTGGTATATGGTCGGTATATGGTCAGTATATGAACAGTATGTAGGCAGTATAGAGCCAGTATAAAGTCAGTATATAGACAGTATATAGACAGTATAGAGTCAGTATATAGACAGTATATAGACAGTATAGAGTCAGTATAGTGTCAGAATAGAGTCAGTATATAGACAGTATATAGGCGGTACAGATACGAAATAGAGACAGTATATAGACAGTATAGAGTCAGTATATAGACAGTATATAGACAGTATAGAGTCAGTATAGTGTCAGAATAGAGTCAGCATAGTGTCAGAATAGAGTCAGTATATAGACAGTTTATAGGCCGTATAGATACGAAATAGAGACAATGCAGAGTCAGTATAGAGACAGTACAACGTCAGTATAGAGACATTATAGAGTCAGTATAGAGACAGTATAGAGTCACTATATAGATCATATAGAGACAGTATATAGATCATATAGAGACAGTATAGAGTTAGTATATAGATCATATAGAGACAGTATAGAGTCAGTGTAGATACAGAGTAGAGTCAGTATAGATACGGTACAGAGTCAGTGCAGAGTCAGTATAGTCTACACACAGCCTAGTCTTTCTGCATCTCTCCAATGTACATTCTCTCTGTCTTTCATCCTCATGGAGAGTGCTGATAGTGCCATGTCTCCCCCAGTAATGGTGGGAGGTACGTTTCATGTTGTGACTGTTAGTTAGACGTCTATATATCAAACAGAGAAAGGGTGGGTGAGAGAGCGAGAAAGAGAGAATGAGAGCATTTGAGAACACTTGAGAGGCAGTGTGTGTGTCTGCTCAGTTAGCCTCACAGATAGGCCCCACCCCACCTCAGCCTTTTCTCTTCTAATTAGCCTGATGTGAGAGACATCATAACAGTGAAGTTGGAGCGAAGCCAGCCACCCTGCTAGCATGCAGCACCTCCCAGCCCCTAGCTGCCACCAGTGATCACAGCTGACACATCAGCCGTTCTTGCCCTTATCCGGTCACCCAGCATGCTCTCTGAGCACTGCTGACCTCACCACTGAGCTCCCAGAGAATAGCTATGTTTGAATACCCATACTAACATACTGTATACTACATACTGAATGAGTATGTACTACATACTATACACTATTAGTTCATTTTAGTATTCTGGAAACAAACTGTATCCTTTCAGTTGAGTGTACTAGCGCTTTGCCTGTCTACCGGAAGTTGATGCTGTTGCTACGCAACTTCTTGCTAGCTTGTTAGTATAACAAATTACTAGCTAGACATCTTACGACTTCATTAACTTCATTGAGAATGCGCAACGACTATACCACTTAGCTAAGCTAAGAATGACGTGAATAATCAAGTCAACAAATGTTGGGTAGTTAGTTAGATAACATATACTGTAGCTAAGTTCCATATTTCGCCAATTTTGGCAAATGTAGTAAGACATCCGGGAAGTTATGGCATACTAACTATATCCATATTATGACCAATAAGCATACTACACTCAATTTACATCACAGATAGTTGTTAGTGTGGTTAAAACGAGTATTCAAACACAGCTTGTGTGCGGCAGGCATTGTTTGGTGGCGACACACGGCAGCGGGAGGGGGCATCGTATTTGTTTTACCTAATGGGGAGGAGGCATCCTCATCACTTCCTGTTTTGACATTGCATTCGCTGTAAACCCCAGGGTCATAACTAATTTGTTAAGGTATTAGGGCCCAAAAAATTACTTTGGGATTTAGGGGTTTTGACACAGTATGCTGTCTCACCGCTGAAAGTACAGCATAGTTGGTGTAATCTTGTGGCTGTATTTCACTCAGACTAGATAAAAATAGGTTTTTCAGACTGTAGAAAAGGTGTGATTCTAATGACTCAAAATGTAATTGAATCTGCTCTACAAATGTCATTTGAATGATCAGGTGTCAATGTAATTATATATCTGTGTTTCATATGGAAGCAGTACGATTGAAGTACCACTCTGTCCAATTCCCAAGTAAAAGAGAGATGTCAGAGTAGCCTAGAGTTACTTCCTCCCTTTTTTATTCATATCAAATCAGTCAAAGTGGGTTCTTCTGTATGTGTTACCAAACAGATGAATAATGCATAGCATTATCCCCCCAACAATGGCAGGCTGAAATGGAACCTATGCCGCTGACGATTGTCAACCTCTCTCGGGGCGATAGTGACAGACAGAGATTCTACTGTAGGTTGACGTTATATAAGCCTGATTAGACATGCCATCCCAGATGTAGAATAGAAGGGAGAGATATGTCGGCTTTTGTGTTGACCCATTGACCCAATCACATTTTTTTGAGCTGTGTCGTATTCATGCTGTACAGACATCCGCAGCCCACACGCAGATCTCCCGGTAGAGACTGCGCTGTGACTGACTCACTGACTGACTGATTGGCTGGCTGGCTGGCTAGCTGGCTGACTTGCTTACTAAATTACTGGTTGACTGACTGACTGACTGACTGACTGACTGACTGATTGGCTGGCTGGCTGGCTGGCTGGCTGGCTGGCTGGCTGGCTGGCTGGCTGACTGGCTGACTGGCTTACTAAATTACTGGTTGGCTGACTGACTGACTGACTGTCTGACTGTCTGGCTGGCTAGCTGGCTGACTGACTGTCTGACTGTCTGACTAACTGTCTGACTGACTGACTGTCTGACTGACTGGCTAACTAGCTGACTGACTGATTGACTGACTGACTGACTGACTAGCTGACTGACTGACTGACTGACTGGCTTGCTGACTAGCTGACTGGCTGGCTGACTAGCTGACTGACTGGCTGACTGACTGACTGACTGAGACATGGACTGAGTGTTGCCTTACAGGTGTTGGGGTGCCTTTTTCGTTATTTTGTAAATCAGAAGTCTCAGAACTAAAGCGGTTGCTTGACAGCACTGAGTCTGAGAGGGAGGCTGCTCTGAGAGCGATTGTAGTAACATACAGTATTTTTGTGTGGGGGCCAGATTTAATCAATACAGTGTGTTTCCTTCCAACTTCTTTCCAACCTTTAAGAACCACTGTGTTTCATGATTACTTCAGGACAGACAACCGCTGTTGACACAAACGAGACCTGATGATGAAATTACGAGAAACTAAAAGCCCAGAATGAATTTAGCTTGCATTTGTCTTTGTCTCCATCCAGGGTTGAACCTCTGTACTAAAGGAGAAGTTAAATATTCGGTGACACCACTTAAATTGAGCGTCTCATACAAAATAACCATCAGACTATGAGCTGAAGGTGCTAGACCAAATGTTCAAGTCCATAACTGACACTGGCAGCAATTTTCTTGATAAGGATCCTGTCTGTGTTGTGTAGGCATAAGATACAGCATCTGATCTTTGTGTAGTCTTGACCAATACCAGAATCCACATAAGAGGCCTTCACAGACCTCTACTCTGATCTTTGTGTAGTCTTGACCCATACCAGAATCCACATAAGAGGCCTTCACAGACCTCTACTCTGATCTTTGTGTAGTCTTGACCCATACCAGAATCCACATAAGAGGCCTTCACAGACCTCTACTCTGATCTTTGTGTAGTCTTGACCCATACCATAATCCACATAAGAGGCCTTCACAGACCTCTACTCTGATCTTTGTGTAGTCTTGACCCATACCAGAATCCACATAAGAGGCCTTCACAGACCTCTACTCTGATCTTTGTGTAGTCTTGACCCATACCAGAATCCACATAAGAGGCCTTCACAGACCTCAACTCTGACCTTTGTGTAGTCTTGACCCATACCATAATCCACTTGAGGCCTTCACAGACCTCTACTCTGATCTTTGTGTAGTCTTGACCCATACCAGAATCCACATAAGAGGCCTTCACAGACCTCTACTCTGATCTTTGTGTAGTCTTGACCCATACCAGAATCCACATAAGATGCCTTCACAGACCTCTACTTTGATCTTTGTGTAGTCTTGACCCATACCAGAATCCACATAAGAGGCCTTCACAGACCTCTACTCTGATCTTTGTGTAGTCTTGACCCATACCAGAATCCACATAAGAGGCCTTCACAGACCTCTACTCTGATCTTTGTGTAGTCTTGACCCATACCAGAATCCACATAAGAGGCCTTCACAGACCTCTACTCTGATCTTTGTGTAGTCTTGACCCATACCATAATCCACATAAGAGGCTTTCACAGACCTCTACTCTGATCTTTGTGTAGTCTTGACCCATACCATAATCCACATAAGAGGCCTTCACAGACCTCTACTCTGATCTTTGTGTAGTCTTGACCCATACCATAATCCACATAAGAGGCTTTCACAGACCTCTACTCCACATCACTCATGTCAACTAATCCTCTGTCAAAATTAGCATTAAGGTTTTGGTGGTTTTGGTTTTTCAAATATCATTTTACAACAGTTTCAGTGAAGGTAAATTATGAAATCATTGTATAAATTACCTATTGAAAAAAAAAACGAACCAAACACGAAGCATTGACCTACATCAAATCAAATTGTATTGGTCAGAAACACATATTTAGCAGATGTTATTGCTGTTGTATTGAAATGCTTGTGTTTCTAGCTCCAACAGTGCAGTAATATCTAACAATTCACAACAATACACACACATCTAAAAGTAAATGGAATATATAAATATTAGGACGAGCAATGTCGGAATGGCTTACACTAAAATACAGTAGAATAGAATATAGTATGAGTAAAGCAGTGTGTAAGCATTATTCAAGTGGCCAGTGATTCCATGTTTTTGTACAGTTGAAGTCGGAAGTTTCCATACACCTTAGCCAAGTACATTTAAACTCAGTTTTAAACAATTCCTGACATTTAATCCCAATAAAAATTCCCTGTCTTAGGTCAGTTAGGATCACCACTTTATTTTAAGAATGTGAAATGTCAGAATAATATTAGAGATAATATTAGAGATAATTATTTATTATTATTATTTCTTTCATCACATTCCCAGTGGGTCAGAAGTTTACATACACTCAATTAGCATTTGGTAGTATTGCCTTTAAATTGTTTTACTTGGGTCAAACATTTTGAGTAGCCTTCCACAAGCTTCCCACAACACGTTGGGTGAATTTTGGCCCATTCCTCCTGACAGAGCTGGTGTAACCGAGTCAGGTTTGTAGGCTTTCTTGCTCGCACACGCTTTTTCAGTTCTGCCCACACATTTTCTATAGGATTGAAGTCAGGGCTTTGTGATGGCCACTCCAATACCTTGACTTTGTTGTCGTTAAGCCATTTTTACACAACTTTGGAAGTATGCCTGGGGTCAATGTCCATTTGGAAGACCCATTTGCGACCAAGCTTTAACTTCCTGACAGATGTCTTGAGATGTTGCTTGAATATATCCACATAATTTTCCTTCCTCGTGATACCATATATTTTGTGAAGTGCACCAGTCCCTCCTGCAGCAAAGCACCCCCACAACATGATGCTGCCACTCCCGTGCTTCACGGTTGGGATGGTGTTCTTCGGCTTGCAAGCGTCCCCCTTTTTCATCCAAACAAAACAATGGTCATTATGGCCAAACAGTTCTATTTTTGATTCATCAGACCAGAGGACATTTCTCCAAAAAGTACGATCTTTGTCCCCATATGCAGTTGCAAACTGTAGTCAGGCTTTTTTTATGGTGGTTTTGGAGCAGTGGCTTCTTCCTTGCTGAGCGACCTTTTAGGTTATGTCGATATAGGACTCGTTTTACTGTGGATATAGATACTTTTGTACCTGTTTCCTCCAGCATCTTCACAAGGTCCTTTGCTGTTGTTCTGGGTTTGATTTGCACTTTTCACACCAAAGTACGTTCATCTCTAGGAGACAGAACGCATCTCCTTCCTGAGTGGTATGCCGGCTGCGTGGTTCCATGGTGTTTATACCATTTTTTTCTGAGGTCTTGGCTGATTTCTTTTGATTTTCCCATGATATGAAGCAAAGAGGCACTGAGTTGGAAGGTAGGCCTTGAAATACATCCTCAGGTACACCTCCAATTGACTCAAATTATGTCAATTAGCCTATCAGAAGCTTCTAAAGCCATGACATAATTTTCTGGAATTTTCCAAGCTGTTTAAAGGCACAGTCAACTTAGTGTATGTAAACTTCTGACCCACTGGAATTGTGATACAGTGAATTATAAAGGAATCATCTGAATGTAAACATTTGTTGGAAAAATTACTTGTGTCATGCACAAAGTAGATGTCCTAACCGACTTGCCAAAACTATAGTTTGTTAACAAGACATTTGTGGAGTGGTTGAAAAATGAGTTTTAATGACTCCAGCCTAAGTGTATGTAAACTTCCGACTTCAACTGTATATATGGCTGGTCACTTTAAGGTGCAGGGTTGAGTAACCAGGTGGTAGCTGACTAGTGATGGCTATTTAACAGTCTGATGGCTGAAGGCTGAAGTCTGATGTCTGAAGGCTCTCTGACCTTGCCTTCTGGATGATAGCGGGGTGAACAGGCCGTGGCTCAGGTGGTTGATGTCCTTGATTATCTTTTTGTTCTTCCTGTTGCTTCGGGTACTGTAGGTGTCCTGGAGAGCAGGTAGCGTGCCCCCAGTGATGCATTGGGCAGACCGCACCACCCTCTGGAAAGCCCTGCGTATGTGGGTGGTGCAGTTGTCGTACCAGACGGTGATGCAGCCCGACAGGATGCTCTCAATTGTGCCTCTATAAAAGTTTTTGTGTCTTAGGGGCCAAACCAAATTTCTTCAGCCTCCTGAGGTTGAAGAGGTTTCTTCACCACACTGTCTGTGTGGGTGGACCATTTCAGATTGTCAGTGATGTGTACGCCGAGGAACTTGACACTTTCCACTGCGGTCCCGTCAATATGGAAAAGGGGGATACCTAGTCAGTTGTACAATTGAATGCATCCAACTTAAATGTGTCTTCCGCATTTTAACCCAACCTCTGAATCAGAGTGGTGCGGGGGGCTGCCATAATTGACATCCACGTCTTTGGCCCCGGGGAACAGTGGGTTAACTGCCTTGCTCAGGGGCAGAACAACAGATTTTTACTGCCAGGCACAACCGCTTTGTTTACACACACTACCACTACCACCACCAAGTCATATCCTTAGAAATAGTACTTTTGCTATTGCCAGTCCACCCATTATGGCGTCATTGACTTGAGTAAAGAGGCTAATTCTACTCATTCTAGTTCTATGGTCATATCAAACCATTTGCCTTAGAAAACAACGCAAATGCTTTGCTTGGTATTTCTTTTCCATTTTAAATATGGGTCCTATGGGTATATGGGTACAACATACAGTGTAATCTACACTCAGCTGGATCCCCCTTTGCCTCCAGAACAGCCTGAATTCTTAGGGTTATGGAACAAATTCCCCACACCATTACACCATCGCCACCAGCCTGTACCGTAGACATCAGGCCATGGCCTCATTCTGCTTATGGCAAATCATGCCATCAGCATGATACAACAGTACCGAATTTGTCGGACCAGACAATGTTTTTCCACTCCTCAATTGTCCAGTGTTGGTGATTGCGTGCCCACTGGAGCCACTTCTTCTTCTTATTAGCTGATATTAGTGGAACCCGGTTTGATCTGCTGCAATAGCCCATCCGTGACAAGGACCTCTGAGTTGTGTGTTCCGAGATGTTGTTCTGCACAGCACTGTTGCACTGCACCGCACCATCATTTGACCCCTCTCATCAACAAGCTATTTTCATCCACAGGACTGCCGCTGACTGGATGTTTTTTGTTTGTCACGCCATTCTCGATGAACCCTAGACACTGTCGTGTGTGAAAGCCCAGGAGGCTGGCAGTTTCAGAGATATTGGAACCGGCACGCCTGGCACCGACGATCATACCATGCTCAAAGTCGCATAGGTCACTATTTTTTCCCATTCTAAAGTTCAAATGAACAGTAAGCTAATGTCTCAATGCCTGTCTACCTGCTATATATAGGAAGCCACAGCCACGTGACTCACTGTCTATAGGAGCAACCATTTTTGTGAACGGGGTGGTGTATCTAATTAACTGGCCACTGAGTGTGTATTCATTCGAGCAGCCTTATCAACAGAGGGAAAACTGGGTCTGATTCCCCCCATTGTTATAAAGCCTGAAATAATACAAAATATTTGATTGATTTCAAGATGGAGGGGAAACAAACCAAGTAATTAAGCTGGAAGGATTCGCTGATTCTGTTATTTTCCCCTTTCAACATCAGAGGGATTTTGATGATGTGATTCAAAAAGAAAATGAGTGTTTTCCATAGAATTGTGATCCCGGGAGTTTATCTTCCACCTCCACACGCGGCAGCCAGACAGGGCTGGAATCACACCAGCTCCCTTTACTAAAGACAGCCATACTAAAGACAGCCCTACTAAAGACAGCCATGATAAAGACAGCCATATTGAAAACAGCCATACTAAAGACAGCCATGATAAAGACAGCCATGCTGAAAACAGCCATACTAAAGACAGCCCTACTAAAGACAGCCATGCTAAAGACAGCCATGCTAAAGACAGCCATACTAAAGACAGCCATGCTAAAGACAGCCATGCTAAAGACAGCCATATTGAAAACAGCCATACTAAAGACAGCCATGCTAAAGACAGCCATATTGAAAACAGCCATACTAAAGACAGCCCTACTAAAGACAGCCATGATAAAGACAGCCATATTGAAAACAGCCATACTAAAGACAGCCATGATAAAGACAGCCATGCTGAAAACAGCCATACTAAAGACAGCCCTACTAAAGACAGCCATGCTAAAGACAGCCATGCTAAAGACAGCCATACTAAAGACAGCCATGCTAAAGACAGCCATGCTAAAGAAAGCCCTTCTAAAGACAGCCATACTAAAGACAGCCATGCTGAAAACAGCTATACTAAAGACAGCCATGCTGAAAACAGCCATGCTAAAGACAGCCATACTAAAGACAGCCCTTCTAAAGACAGCCATGCTAAAGACAGCCATACTAAAGACAGCCATGCTAAAGAAAGCCCTTCTAAAGACAGCCATGCTAAAGACAGCCATGCTGAAAACAGCCATACTAAAGACAGCCATGCTGAAAACAGCCATGCTAAAGACAGCCATACTAAAGACAGCCCTTCTAAAGACAGCCATGCTAAAGACAGCCATGCTAAAGACAGCCATGCTAAAGACAGCCATGCTAAAGACAGCACTTCTAAAGACAGCCATACTAAAGACAGCCATGCTAAAGACAGCCATACTAAAGACAGCCATGCTAAAGACAGCCATACTAAAGACAGCCATGCTGAAAACAGCCATACTAAAGACAGCCATACTAAAGACAGCCATACTAAAGACAGCCATGCTAAAGACAGTCCTGCTAAAGACAGCCATGCTAAAGACAGCCATGCTAAAGACTACCATGCCAGAGATTGTAGACTAGTGATGACGGACGGTAGGTAGCCTAGCTTAAGAGTGTTGAGCCAGTAACCGAAAGGTAACCGCAACCTGAAGATTATGGACCGGTGATGAGACAGCAACCTGCTAAAGGCAGACGTAGGTACAGCCAGGTTAAAAATACTTTGCTTTGACTTCTAACTGCACCCTTCACTTAAAAGGTTGTGCGATAAGGGATGTAAAACTGTTATAGTACACTTCTATTGTCTCATCAACAGCTGCACATGTAAATGAATTTGTTTTATTTTGTTTTATTCATTTGTTTTATTAATACAAATATACCTATCTTCTCTGGCAAGTATGTTGAATCAACGTTATATCAACATGTTTTTTCAACACGATGATGTTGAACGTCAGTGGATTTCGTTATGATGATAATAATAAATTACATTTATAGAGCATTTTTCATTTGCAGACGGAAATCACAAAGCTTTTTGATTGAATTCACCAAAACGGGTCAACATAAACTAATTTTAACGACAAATTAACACCAGGATGTCAAGGGTTGGTTTATTTCAAGTTGAATTAGAGTTTTGGGAGGACTCATTTAAATAGCCACCAAAATTAGGTGTTAAATTTGATGTCTTGTCAGATTTTTGCCCCGAGGGTTTCCCCTATGTTCTCAGAAATAGTGTGAAGTCATGTCCTACGATATGTTCTTGGAATCAAACACTCCTTTCAGCGATACATTACTCGTTAGAGTCATGTGAAACATAACTATTTCCTGTCTGTTCCTGGAAGCAGTGCGATCTAATTTTCTGTCATATGTTCATGGAATCAAGCAATCAAAAAGGTGTGAAAATGTCAGGAAGTGTGTTAGGCAGTTATACAGTGAGCCCTGCAGGTATAACGTATGATATTTTCTCGAGCTCCAGTATCCATACAGTGGAATCGATTATACATTATATGGGAAGATTAGGCCTGGCTTCCTCCTGTGACCATCAACTGTTTCAGGAACGGTTTCATTCACCAGGCTTAAGACCTTATCAGTGGTGAAACCATAGACATATAATGAATAGAATGGGCTTGGAACCTCTGATGCTGGCAATTTGACTGGTAAACTTGAATGGAGATATCCTGTCTATTAATTCTATTTCTAGGGGTGAAACATTAACTCTGTTTCTTCCATGTGAAATGAGTCTAATATCTCCCCAGTCGGCATTGCAGGGACTAACTCTAGATGAAATGTCTCAATTGGAAACCCAAGTATTGAATCATTTGAATTTCAATCATTTTATTCGTTCTCAATGTCAAATTGAGTTGACTTTCACGCATGAGACTGGTTTACTGCAGATCAAGCTGGGTGAAAGAGGGCCATTTGAATATTTATTTTGAAGTACTGTATGTCTGTTAGAATATGCCAAATAAAATAAAATGTTATCGGTCGCATACACATATTTTTCAGATTTTATCGCAGGTGCTGCGAAATGCTTATGATTCTAGCTCCAACAGTGCAGTAATAATACCTAACAATACAAAATAATACACACAAATCCCAAAACTTCAAACAAAGGAATTAAGACATATCAAGACGGGTAATGTCAGACTCCTAATTATAAATATATATGTATATGATGGTGTGTGTAGACAGTATGGACAGTATAATGAATAGAAAAGGTGTGTACAGCGATAGTTATATAGGATGACTCCCTGCTGTATCTCTGGAAGGAGATTCTCGTTCTGAGCTCGCCTACTTTATTATCCAGGGACTGAACATTAGAGAGTAATATGCTCGGAAGCGGTGGATGGTGTGCAACGCTCCCGAGTCGGACTAAAAACACACTCCGTATTCCTCTTCTCCGCCGACGGCGTCTAAGAGCAGCCCCGGGGACGAGGGAAATTTCCTCGGGGGGTACAAACAAAGGATCCAATTCAGGAAAGTCACATTTCTGGTCGAAATGCAGTTGAGTGATCGCCAACCTAATATCCAGTTATTTTCGGCTGAAATAATAATGCAAGAAACATTCTGAGGAAATAATGCAAGAAATAAAATCTCTCTCTCTATATATATATACTGCAAAGTTGGATAGGAGCTAGGAAAAGGGAAACTATGTCTGTCAGTGCCATCTTGCTACTTCTGTTGAGTATGTTTGTTAATATCTGTTTTTCTGGCTGTCTGTTGATTGGATGTTGAGTCAGTCATGTTGTGAACATGACTCATTATGACAGTAGGGTGTACATCCCAATTGACACCCTGTGCCCCATATAGTGCACTACTTTTTACATAGCCCTATTGGCCCTGGTCAAAAAGTAGTGCACTCTAAATAAAATAAGGTGCCATTTGGGATACATCCTAGCTCTGATTCTGAAGCTGAGATGCTCTCCGTCCTTTATGCTCTTCCAGAGTCACACGTCGAGATGAGACACGTCTGAGCGATGCATGAATGAATATGATAATTCAGTTGTAATGTGATCACACTGTTTACCCCAGCTATATGTTTGTTATATGTGTGTTTGTGTGTGTGTGTGTGGGGGGGGGGGGGCATTCTTGTGTGTGTTTAGTTGTGTGAGTTTGTCTCGCGGGAGCTCTTAGCTGTGTGTGTGTTTAGTTGTATGAGTTTGTCTTGCGGGATCTCTTAGCTGTGTGAGTTTGTCTTGCGGGAGCTCTTAGCTGTGTGTGTGTTTAGTTGTGTGAGTTTGTCAAGCGGGAGCTCTTAGCTGTGTGAGTTTGTCTTGCGGGAGCTCTTAGCTGTGTGTGTGTTTAGTTGTGTGAGTTTGTCTTGCAGTAGCTCTTAGCTGTGTGTGTGTTTAGTTGTGTGAGTTTGTCTTGCAGGAACTCTTAGCTGTGTGTGTTCAGTTGTGAAAGTTTGTCTCGTGGGGGCTCTTAGCTGTGTGTGTGTTTTGTTGTGTGAGTTTGTCTTGCAGGAGCTCTTAGCTGTGTGTGTGTTTAGTTGTGTGAGTTTGTCAAGTGGGAGCTCTTAGCTGTGTGTGTGTTTAGTTGTGGGAATTTGCCTTGTGGGAGCTCTTAGCTGTGTGTGTTGTGTGAATTTGTTTCTTAGCTGTGTGTGCAGAAGCCCATATGTCTCCTCCATTATATTGAAAACTGCTTCTTCATTCACCTCCAGTCATACTGTACAGTGGCTTGCAAAAGTATTCAACCCCCTTGGCATTTTTCCTATTTTGTTGCCTTACAACCTGGAGTTCAAATAGATTTTGGGGGGGATTTGTATCATTTGATGCCTACCACTTTGAAGATGCAAAATATTTTTTTGTGTGAAACAAACAAGAAATAAGACCAAAAAAAAGAAAACTTGAGCGTGCGTAACGATTCACCCCCCAAAGTCAATACTTTGTAGAGCCACTTTTTGCAGCAATTACAGCTGCAGGTCTCTTGGGGTATGTCTCTATAAGCTTGTCACATCTAGCCTCTGGGATTTTTAACCATTCTTCAAGGCTAAACTGCTCCAGCTCCTTCAAGTTGGATGGGTTCCGCTGGTGTACAGCAATCTTTAAGTCATACCACAGATTCTCAATTTGATTGAGGTCTGGGCTTTTGACTAGGCCATTCCAAGACATCTAAATGTTTCCCCTTAAACCACTCAAGTGTTGCTTTAGCAGTATGCGTAAGGTCATTGTCCTTCTGGAAGGTGAACCTCCGTCCCAATCTCAAATCTCTGGAAGACTGAAACAGGTTTCTCTCAAGAATTTCCCTGTATTTTGTATTTCCACCATTCCTTCAATTCTGACCAGTTTCCCAGTCCCTGCCGATGAAAAACATCCCCACAGCATGATGCTGCCACCACCATGCTTCACTGTGGGGATGGTATTCTCGGGGTGATGAGAGGTGTTGGATTTGCGCCAGACATAGAGTTTTCCTTGATGGCCAAAAGGCTCAATTTTAGTCTCAGCTGACCAGAGTACCTTCTTCCATATGTTTGGGAAGTCTCCCATGTACCTTTTGGCGAACACCAAACATGTTTGCTTATTTCTTTCTTTTTCTGGCCACCCTTCTGTAAAGCCCAGCTCCTTGCCTGGTCCGTGAGTTTTGGTGGGCGGCCCTCTCTTGGCAGGTTTGTTGTGGTGCCATTTTCTTTCAATTTTTTTATAATGGATTTAATGGTGCTCTGTAGGCTGTTCAAAGTTTCTGATATTTTTTTATAACCCAACCCTGATCGGTACTTCTCCACAACTTTGTCCCTGACCTGTTTGGAGAGCTCCTTGGTCTTCAAGGTGCCGGTTGCTTGGTGGTGCCCCTTGCTTAATGGTGTTGCAGACTCTGGGCCTTTCAGAACAGGTGTATGTATATACACTGAGATCATGTGACAGATCATGTGACACTTGGATTTACCTAATTGTTTAACGAATAATGTGACTTCTGAAGGTAATTGGTTGCACCAGATCTTATTTAAGGGCTTCATAGCAAAGGGGGTGAATACATATGCACACACCACTTTTTCGTTTTTATTTATTTATTTTTCCTTTCACTTCACCAATTTGGACTATTTTGTGTATGTCCATTGCATGAAATACAAATACAAATCCATTTAAATTACAGGTTGTAATGCAGCAAAATAGGAAAAAAATCAAGGGGGATTATTAATACGTTTGCAAGGCATTGTATAGAGGACATTCAGAAAGTATTCAGACCCCTTCCCTTTTTCCAAATGTTGTTACGTTACATTCTAAAACTGATTAAATAAACAAAAATCCCTCATCAATTTGCACACACTACACTGATAATGGCAAAACAAAAACAGGTTTCTCGAAAAAAAAAAAGTAAAAAAAAAAAAAAAAACACGTATTTACCTCAGTATATATGCTATAGGACTCGAAATTGAGCTCAGGTGCGTCCTGTTTCCATTGATCATCCTTGAGATGTTTCTACAACTTGATTGGAGTCCACCTGTGGTAAATTCAATAGATTGGACATGATTTGGAAAGGCATACAACTTTCTATATAAGGTCCCACAGTTGACAGTGCATGCCAGAGCAAACACCAAGCCAGGAGGTCGGAATTGGAATTGTCCATAGAGCTCCGAGACAGGATTGTGTCAAGGCACAGATCTGGGGAAGGGTACCAAAACATTAATGCAGCTTGAAAGGTCCCCAAGAACACAATGCTTCCATCATTCTTAAATGGAAGAAGTTTGGAACCACCAAGACTGTTCCTAGAGCTGGCCACCCAGAACCTGATGGTCACTGACAGAGCTCCAGAGTTCCTCTGTGGGAAATGGGAGAACTTTCCAGAAGGACAACCATCTCTGCAGCACTCCACCAATCAGGCCTTTATGGTAGAGTGACCAGTAAAAGGCACATGACAGCCTGCTTGGAGTTTGCCAAAAGGCACCTAAAGAACTCTCAGATCATGAGAAACAAGATTATCTGGTCTGATGAAACCAAGATTCATCTCTTTGGCCTGAATGCCAAGCGTCTTGTCTGGAAGAAGCAAAGCTTGCAGCGTTATACCCAAGACGACGAGAGGCTGTAATCGCTGCCAAAAGGGCTTCAACAAAGTACTGAGTAAAGGGTATGAATACTTATGTAAATGTGATATTCCAGTTGTTTTTTTTTTTCAATTTGCAAAAATGTCTTAACACCTGTTTATGCTTTGTCATTATAGGATATTATGCGTAGATTCATGAGGGGGAAAAAACGATTTAATCTATTTTAGAATAAGGCTGTAACGTAACAAAATGTGGAAAAAGTCAAGGGGTTTGAATACTTTCCAAATGTCAGTGTTTAGTCATGACCTGTATCACAGAGCAGTGCCAGGAAGTCATTTGATGGTTTTCAAATTGATTTGCCCCTGATACCATCTCTGAGGAGGCAGGTTATCTTTTAAAAAAGGAATTTGCTTTACAGGGTGCTAAAATGGTTTCTCAGTGAATGAGACAAGAAAGCACCTTGCCGTCGCGATGTGGTGTGAATTGAACAAGCATATATTACAAAACAACATTCATTTCTTTTCTTCTGCACATTACTTCCTGAGGTCGGGGAATCTGATGAAAGTAATAACTCTTGGGGCCTAGCGATGCTGTGACACATTTATCGAGGAATAGATTACCTCACATATGAATGGCTGCCACAACATTCAAACAGGCTAATTCCACAACATTCACCCCCTCCTCACTACTTACAATGATGCAGCCAGGCCCAACCGCGATGAGAGCGATAACTATTTGTTTGGATCAAAGGTGAAACCGGACATTATCATAAATTGAACAAGTACTACAGCATGTTCAGTAGTATAATAATGAAATATAGCTTTTTTTGTCGGTCCTTGGTAATACATGTACATATTATAGTACTCAATCTTAGACACACAGAGGCCGACACACAACCACCAGCATAAACCCACTTGACAATAAGTTAGCGCCATGTAAAAGAGGTAATCCTGGCTCAGGATGAGGTGCTGCTTCCACTGCAGATTATACAGATTCGATAGCTCCCTTTGGCGACTGTGGGACGTGTCCCGACGTTATCGGCTCGATTCTCGTGCCAGGAAACCTTGTGCTTCCGTCCTGGCAGCTGCAACTGTCGAGATCACCTCTGACTCGTCCTTTATCCTTTATTTCTTTATTCAGACGATTTACCACAGTTGAAATGTCCAGGGTGGCTGCGTGGTGAGATAGCACTTTGAGAGCGAGAACCGGGCTTCAAGCGTAAACTGTATGCAAATTGATGGCGTTATTTGGCAGCTAGCCTCATAATGGGATACTTGATGGGTTGAATAAATTGCAATCACACGGAACCCGCCGGTTTGGCTTGGAGCCAGGAAAATAAAGGCGACATGCAGAGGAAGTCCCCAGCTCGGCCGGCGTGTTTTCCTTAAGTTATTTATCACCAGGGCACTCTTGAAAAGAAAGGAAATAAATAAATAAACCTAACAGCACTCATCAGGAACTACAATCTCAGGCTCTCCAGGCGCCTCTGAGATTTAAAGCTTTACAAGGTAACTACTATAAACCTTTGAATGTTCTGCACCAGTAGCATTAAAGCATTTTTTTGAAGTTGACTTTAACTGCTGAGTGTCAGAATTGGAGAGGGAAGATATTTCCTGTGTCAAAGCAACCAGTGCTTGTATATTTAATTAATGTACTGTTATATTATGCTCTGTTCCTGCTAATTTCGCTCAAAGCAGAACTAAGGCAAATAGCACAGTGAGAGATCATTCTTTTTTTTGACTTGCATAAAACCTAATAGTGTGTTTTCTCTTTATGAGACCTTTCTGTTAAACATAAAACCATAAAGAAAGCTTGTATATACAGTAACAGCATCAGTGATTTTGTGTCGATGTAGTATCATGAACAACATGACTACTAATGTAGTGTTGTGGTGTTCCAGGCCTGAACAACATGACTACTAATGTAGTGTTGTGGTGTTCCAGGCCTGAACAACATGACTACTAATGTAGTGTTGTGGTGCTCCAGTCCTGAACAACATGACTACTAATGTAGTGTTGTGGTGCTCCAGTCCTGAACAACATGACTACTAATGTAGTGTTGTGGTGTTCCAAGCCTGAACAACATGACTACTAATGTAGTGTTGTGGTGCTCCAGTCCTGAACACTATGACTACTAATGTAGTGTTGTGGTGCTCCAGTCCTGAACACTATGACTACTAATGTAGTGTTGTGGTGCTCCAGTCCTGAACAACATGACTACTAATGTAGTGTTGTGGTGCTCCAGTCCTGAACAACATGACTACTAATGTAGTGTTGTGGTGTTCCAGGCCTGAACACTATGACTACTAATGTAGTGTTGTGGTGTTCCAGTCCTGAACAACATGACTACTAATGTAGTGTTGTGGTGCTCCAGTCCTGAACACTATGACTACTAATGTAGTGTTGTGGTGTTCCAAGCCTGAACAACATGACTACTAATGTAGTGTTGTGGTGCTCCAGTCCTGAACAACATGACTACTAATGTAGTGTTGTGGTGCTCCAGGCCTGAACAACATGACTACTAATGTAGTGTTGTGGTGTTCCAGGCCTGAACAACATGACTACTAATGTAGTGTTGTGGTGTTCCAGGCCTGAACAACATGACTACTAATGTAGTGTTGTGGTGCTCCAGTCCTGAACAACATGACTACTAATGTAGTGTTGTGGTGCTCCAGGCCTGAACAACATGACTACTAATGTAGTGTTGTGGTGCTCCAGTCCTGAACAACATGACTACTAATGTAGTGTTGTGGTGCTCCAGTCCTGAACAACATGACTACTAATGTAGTGTTGTGGTGTTCCAAGCCTGAACAACATGACTACTAATGTAGTGTTGTGGTGCTCCAGTCCTGAACAACATGACTACTAATGTAGTGTTGTGGTGCTCCAAGCCTGAACAACATGACTACTAATGTAGTGTTGTGGTGCTCCAGTCCTGAACACTATGACTACTAATGTAGTGTTGTGGTGTTCCAGTCCTGAACACTATGACTACTAATGTAGTGTTGTGGTGCTCCAGTCCTGAACAACATGACTACTAATGTAGTGTTGTGGTGCTCCAGTCCTGAACAACATGACTACTAATGTAGTGTTGTGGTGCTCCAGGCCTGAACAACATGACTACTAATGTAGTGTTGTGGTGCTCCAGGCCTGAACAACATGACTACTAATGTAGTGTTGTGGTGTTCCAAGCCTGAACAACATGACTACTAATGTAGTGTTGTGGTGCTCCAGTCCTGAACACTATGACTACTAATGTAGTGTTGTGGTGTTCCAGTCCTGAACACTATGACTACTAATGTAGTGTTGTGGTGCTCCAGTCCTGAACAACATGACTACTAATGTAGTGTTGTGGTGCTCCAGTCCTGAACAACATGACTACTAATGTAGTGTTGTGGTGCTCCAGTCCTGAACAACATGACTACTAATGTAGTGTTGTGGTGCTCCAGGCCTGAACAACATGACTACTAATGTAGTGTTGTGGTGCTCCAGGCCTGAACAACATGACTACTAATGTAGTGTTGTGGTGTTCCAGGCCTGAACAACATGACTACTAATGTAGTGTTGTGGTGCTCCAGTCCTGAACAACATGACTACTAATGTAGTGTTGTGGTGTTCCAGTCCTGAACAACATGACTACTAATGTAGTGTTGTGGTGTTCCAGGCCTGAACAACATGACTACTAATGTAGTGTTGTGGTGCTCCAGTCCTGAACAACATGACTACTAATGTAGTGTTGTGGTGCTCCAGTCCTGAACAACATGACTACTAATGTAGTGTTGTGGTGCTCCAGTCCTGAACAACATGACTACTAATGTAGTGTTGTGGTGTTCCAGTCCTGAACACTATGACTACTAATGTAGTGTTGTGGTGCTCCAGGCCTGAACAACATGACTACTAATGTAGTGTTGTGGTGTTCCAGTCCTGAACACTATGACTACTAATGTAGTGTTGTGGTGCTCCAGTCCTGAACAACATGACTACTAATGTAGTGTTGTGGTGTTCCAGGCCTGAACAACATGACTACTAATGTAGTGTTGTGGTGCTCCAGGCCTGAACAACATGACTACTAATGTAGTGTTGTGGTGTTCCAGGCCTGAACACTATGACTACTAATGTAGTGTTGTGGTGTTCCAGTCCTGAACACTATGACTACTAATGTAGTGTTGTGGTGCTCCAAGCCTGAACAACATGACTACTAATGTAGTGTTGTGGTGTTCCAGGCCTGAACACTATGACTACTAATGTAGTGTTGTGGTGTTCCAGGCCTGAACACTATGACTACTAATGTAGTGTTGTGGTGTTCCAGGCCTGAACAACATGACTACTAATGTAGTGTTGTGGTGTTCCAGTCCTGAACACTATGACTACTAATGTAGTGTTGTGGTGCTCCAGTCCTGAACACTATGACTACTAATGTAGTGTTGTGGTGCTCCAGTCCTGAACACTATGACTACTAATGTAGTGTTGTGGTGCTCCAGTCCTGAACAACATGACTACTAATGTAGTGTTGTGGTGCTCCAGTCCTGAACAACATGACTACTAATGTAGTGTTGTGGTGCTCCAGTCCTGAACAACATGACTACATGGCCTTTTCTTTTCTTTTTTTTCATTTGCCTTTTCTTCCCCTCCAGTCAGAGTTAGGAGCAGAATGGCTTCTCCAGTTAGAGTTAGGAGCAGAATGGCGTCTCCAGTCAGAGTTAGGAGCAGAATGGCGTCTCCAGTCAGAGTTAGGAGCAGAATGGCGTTTCCAGTTAGAGTTAGGAGCAGAATGGCATCTCCAGTCAGAGTTAGGAGCAGAATGGCATCTCCAGTTAGAGTTAGGAGCAGAATGGCATCTCCAATCAGAGTTAGGAGCAGAATGGCGTTTCCAGTTAGAGTTAGGAGCAGAATGGCATCTCCAGTTAGAGTTAGGAGCAGAATGGCTTCTCCAGTCAGAGTTAGGAGCAGAATGGCGTCTCCAGTTAGAGTTAGGAGCAGAATGGCATCTCCAGTTAGAGTTAGGAGCAGAATGGCTTCTCCAGTCAGAGTTAGGAGCAGAATGGCGTTTCCAGTTAGAGTTAGGAGCAGAATGGCATCTCCAGTTAGAGTTAGGAGCAGAATGGCTTCTCCAGTCAGAGTTAGGAGCAGAATGGCGTCTCCAGTTAGAGTTAGGAGCAGAATGGCGTTTCCAGTTAGAGTTAGGAGCAGAATGGCATCTCCAGTTAGAGTTAGGAGCAGAATGGCGTCTCCATTCAGAGTTAGGAGAGTTAGGAGCAGAATGGCTTCTCCATTCAGAGTTAGGAGCAGAATGGCGTCTCCATTCAAAGTTAGGAGCAGAATGGCGTCTCCATTCAGAGTTAGGAGAGTTAGGAGCAGAATGGCTTCTCCATTCAGAGTTAGGAGCAGAATGGCGTCTCCAGTCAGAGTTAGGAGCAGAATGGCGTTTCCAGTTAGAGTTAGGAGCAGAATGGCATCTCCAGTTAGAGTTAGGAGCAGAATGGCTTCTCCAGTCAGAGTTAGGAGCAGAATGGCGTCTCCAGTTAGAGTTAGGAGCAGAATGGCATCTCCAATCAGAGTTAGGAGCAGAATGGCGTCTCCATTCAAAGTTAGGAGCAGAATGGCGTCTCCATTCAGAGTTAGGAGAGTTAGGAGCAGAATGGCTTCTCCATTCAGAGTTAGGAGCAGAATGGCGTCTCCATTCAGAGTTAGGAGAAGAATGGCGTCTCCAGTCAGAGTTAGGAGCAGAATGGCGTCTCCATTCAGAGTTAGAAGCAGAATGGCTTCTCCATTCAGAGTTAGGAGCAGAATGGCTTCTCCAATCAGAGTTAGGAGCAGAATGGCTTCTCCATTCAGAGTTAGGAGCAGAATGGCTTCTCCATTCAGAGTTAGGAGCAGAATGGCTTCTCAATTCAGAGTTAGAAGCAGAATGGCTTCTCCATTCAGAGTTAGGAGCAGAATGGCTTCTCCATTCAGAGTTAGCAGCATAATGGCCGCCCCATTCACCTTTAGATATATTTACAAGCATTCCAACAGCCATGAAAGGCTTTTCACAGTGTTTCATGGCTTTTCCCCTTGGATTGGAAATCCACTTTGGGATGAGTGTCCTGTCTGCACTGTCAGGACCGTGCGGCTGACCTTAAAGGATGCTTTTTAGTGCGATGTGAACTCCTTGACTGGCATTGTGACCATCATAAAACAGCCATTCTCCTTGGACTCACTTTGGGAAAATATTTTCCAAGCTAGCTCTGTGTACAATGAGGTAAAAGCAGGAAGGGTAATGGTGTTGCCTGGGCAAACATGTTGAAGCATTAGGAGCATGACTTTGATCGCCGCCTCCACTGTGTTTTAGGTTGGAGCTGAGTTTAACAAATCACCCCACGTGTTCTCATTATTTCTCTCTTTCTCTGTACAGATGTATACTGTTTACAGAATGAATTGTTTGAATCTATGTGCATGTATATGCATGGAGAGCGAGAGAGAGAGAGAGAGACCTGGGAGGAGTAGCATTGGCTCTAGCCTGGCTGGAAATCAAAGGCAGACAAGGAGAACCTGGTGAAAATGGAGCAGCTCATTTTCTGTTCATAGCAGGGTGGCTTTGAACCGAGACGCAGGACTCCCCGATAGAAGTTTCATTACACTCTGGCTCATTTTGGAAAGATCAACATCCTATGACTGCGTCCTCCTGCCATTGCAATCTCTCTCTCCCTGGCAGGCCTTAGCTCTCCCCTGAAGTTATCTCTTTTCTCGCTCACACTGAGAATCCACCAAATAGTCTCCCTCGCTGTTATAATCCCCACCCAGCCGAGGATGAGCTGTCCGTCTGGGTTTTATTCAAGCTAATGTAATGGACAAGCATATCTGCACTCTTTTGCCATGTGAACATAAGGGGCTTTCACGAGAGACCGTTATGATCCAAATGGATTGCATTCACATTGATTCCCTACGTGGAACAGTGAACTTTTTGCTGTCGTATTTGAACCCCATCAGTCTGGCAATAGTGGCTGTAGCTATAGTAACACACACTGTTTACAAATCGCCTAGCCATAGCAAATGGTATGCTAGCTTGCTGATTAGCTAACTAAACAGACTTGAGACAATCTCAACGTAGCAATGCGGAATTGGGTTTTATTTCGAACACTATTACGTCACACATGGAGATTGTTATGCAAAAAAGGTGAGCAGCATGCCAATCGCTGGTATTATCCATCCAACCCCAAGGAACAAGACCAGCTGGCTTTGAATGAATGGGCATCCAGTGTTATGGCTTTGTCTAGGTAACAAATTCTTTCGTACTCAAAAGCTCTAAAAAGCCGTCTCTAGCAGATTGATCCACATCCCTTTTTCCTAATGTGACAGTCCCTACTGGAGGGGACTTCTGTGATTTATGACTGTATACGTTACTGTCTAGATATGGTTCATGATTCCTTTAGTGTATGTCAGAAATGATGGACGGGTTCCATTGAATGTATCATATTGTGTCCCACCAAAATGGAAACAAGAGGATATGAATAGCATTCGGAAGACAATGGAGCAAGATCTTCAGGGTACTATGGGAGCAAGATCTTCAGGAGACTATGGGAGAATGATATTCAGGAGACTATGGAAGAAAGATCTTCAGGAGACAATGGGTGCATGATCTTCAGGAGACAATGGGTGGATGATATTCCGGAGACTATGGGAGCGTGATCTTCAGGGGACTATGGGAGCATGATCTTCAGGGGACTATGGGAGCATGATCTTCAGGAGACAATGGGTGGATGATATTCCGGAGACTATGGGAGCGTGATCTTCAGGGGACTATGGGAGCATGATCTTCAGGGGACTATGGGAGAATGATCTTCAGGGGACTATGGGAGCATGATCTTCAGGGGACTATGGGAGCATGATCTTCAGGGGACTATGGGAGAATGATCTTCAGGGGACTATGGGAGCATGATCTTCAGGGGACTATGGGAGCATGATCTTCAGGGGACTATGGGAGCGTGATCTTCAGGGGACTATGGGAGCATGATCTTCAGGGGACTATGGGAGAATGATCTTCAGGGGACTATGGGAGCATGATCTTCAGGGCACTATGGGAGCAGGATCTTCAGGGACTACTTTTTTTTGTAAAGTAAAAAACATGAGCTGGCGCACACCAATCATTTTTTTGTGTGTGGAGGTAAACTATAAACTATAAAAATATAGAGAGTCGCACACTCCATATATAAACTCCCAGTCATTTATTGGGTAAATGACCAATGTTTCAGCATCACTGTGCCTTCTTCAGGGTCAGAATATTTTAGTCAAGAACACCCGATTGGAAAAACCCAAAGCATGTCTTTTATCAAGGAAGAGACATGATAAGGAACTTGACTTTGTGGGCCTTCTCCTTTCTAAGTACAAAACAATCACTTGTGTTGTATGAAAACCAAACATACAGTCAAAGCACAAAAGAACATTTAAACTATTATTGTTCATTGAACAATAATACACAATACAATAACTGAAATATACAGACAAGAGTACATAAAGTTAACATAGACAGGGGTATGAGTCAGAAGAGAATGTACATTTGTCAAAAGTATTTTTTGTACTGTTTTTTTTGTACTGTTTTTTTGTTTTTACATTACTAAATAACTTCACCATGATGTTTCACTTCTATTTTAAATAAATTAAAGAGGGGTTTGTTCTCCTCCCCAACTTCATCTTATGACTAAAGAATATTCTAAGAAACTCAAGCAAATGAACTATGAAAATGAAAATCTGGGTACATTTAAGAATATTTAAACTACTCTACAATAGCAACAACATTTAAACAGAACACACACAGCCTTCGGGCAATATGAGCTCATGTCAACTGAACATTTCCTTCATAAGACAGATAACCCAGAGGACGGCACTGGATAGAGTGGGTGTCAAATATTTGATGAAGTCTTTGCTGAAGGGATTGAAATGCCTGGCACTTATTCCACATGCGAGCACAATGATCTGCGAGCTACAAGGATAAATGAGGCTAATTTTGAACAGGCTTCAATAAAGACGAGTCTTCAGTTCTACAGATCCATCATGGAGCCGGGGCTGTCTTTTCTAGGCAGAGACTCCCCTTTCCCTCCCCTCCAGCGCCAAGGAAAGGTTTTTGCATCAATACAGAGAACAAAACATATGTGCTTTAGCCTTGTTTGAGCTGCCTGGCTGAGGACATACTCACTCTACATACAGCACACATCTGTCTCCTTATGAAAATGTGAAGAATGGAAGAAAACAAGAGTTGGAAAAATATTGTGTCCAGTCCACGCGCACTGGAAAGTCTGACTTGAATGTATGTTGTCTTGTGTTTGAAAAGTGAAATATCTTCCCTTGTGGAAAACTTTAATTTGGCTGACATTAACCTCTTGTCTCTGTTGTCCTGGTCTTATTTTCAGGGGGTGAGGTTCCGTATACCACCCTGGCCACGAGGATGATGATGGGGGTATGGTGGCTCTTTGCTCTGATCGTCATCTCCTCCTACACGGCCAACCTGGCTGCCTTCCTCACCATCACCCGCATCGAGAACTCTATCCAGTAAGTACCACACCACTACTCCGGGTTCAAATGTATTTATATAGCCCTTCGTACATCAGCTGATATCTCAAAGTGCTGTACAGAAACTCAGCTTAAAACCCCAAACAACAAGCAATGGAGGTGTAGAAGCACCTTTTTTTTTTTTTTTTTTTTTTTTTTTTTTTTTTTTGATTTACTCCGGGTTGAAGTTTCCCCAGGTACAGATCTAGGATCAGCTTCCCCAATCCTAACCTTAACCATTAGTGGGGGAAATTCTAAACTGACCCCAGATCAGCATTTAAGGGCAACTTCATCCTTTTCCCACACCACCTCGGTCTTCATCATTGAGTGAAAACTGTCACACAGTATCAGAAATGTTTTACAGGCCAGGGTTGTTAAAATAAGAAGGGACGATATTTGTTTCAACATTTAATTGGGACTAGACTATTGGTTAATGTGGTTTCTTCAACCCACATGCTAATTATGTTACAGACCTTGATGTTGGATACATTTCCATTCAGGATATGTTATGTTGGATACATTTCCATTCAGGATCTATTATGTTGGATACATTTCCATTCAGGAACTATTATGTTGGATACATTTCCATTCAGGATCTGTTTTGTTGGATACATTTCCATTCAGGATCTGTTATGTTGGATATATTTGTGGGTATAGTACATATTACATGTTTGTGAAATTGAAATTCAACTCAGCACCTGTGTGCATGTGCGTGTGTTCTCTGGCTTACTATCAATCTGTCAGACCTGTGCTGGTTTCCAGAGCACAGACACACACTGATGCACAAGACATGCACACATACAGTAGATTTACCTTTACCCAGACACACACACACACACACACACACACACACACACACACACACACACACACACACACACACACACACACACACACACACACACACACACACACACACACACACACACACACAAACACACACACACACACACACACACACACACACACACACACACACACCGCTCAGGACCTCACAATGCAGTTGACAGACTGTGTATATAAATGAATCCTTGTGGGAATATGCAGCTGTCCCACTGGACACAGACATCAGTTCAAGGTTTAGTTTTGATTGGTTGAATTCCACGTAAAATCAACAAAAAATGCAAATCCAATCCGTTTTCCAGGTTGATTCAATGTCAGCATCCTACTCTTCTCTCTGTATAAACCGGGCAGCCTGCTGTTTTTGGAAAGATAGAGCGTCTGTCATCCCCCCTCCAGGGGACAGTGAGGTCCTACGTTTTTTTATTGTGTGTGGCACAAATCAGATCTATCATCCTGCAGGTGACGTCATCTGTGGCAGGTAACTGTTTTACGAGGACTCCATGGAGGACTCTATGGTGATTTAGGAAGACTAAACTTTGTGCACTGTGCAACGCTAAAAGAAGACTAGAGTTGACCTGGGGGAGTGTGTGTGAGTCAACAGTTAGTAACACTCCTCAACCGCCCACGCATGTCGTTAATAAGCATTTAGTAAGCCTTCTCTCTATTTGCCGTCTCGTCGTCATGACGCGTAAATCCCCACCGCTCGTTGGGCTAATCAGATTCCAGAATGCCTAGCAGTGATATAGTTAATTGTGCTTTGCAAGAAAATCTCATCTCGCTGCTCGATCTCACACACATACAGAGAGAGAGAGAGAGAGGGGGAGAGAGAGAGAGAGAGAGAGAGAGGGAGAGAGAGAGAGAGAGAGAGAGAGAGAGAGAGAGAGAGAGAGAGAGAGTTAGAGAGACCCCCCTTTTATTTTTCTACTTGCATGAGATGTCATTAATGAGTCCTTCTCAGATTGCTCCGTTCTACTTCTATGCAGCTAATTAGGATTTCCATAAATTTCAATGTATTATCTTTAATGTGTAGACTCTTCTGGGGTCATTACTGGAATAATTAGAGCCTAAATTCCACACCCAGGGGCCTGTTGTTTTAAAGAGGAGGGATGTGCTGCCTCAGTCAGGAAACCTTGCACGATTTATGAAATGTGCTTTGAGGGGGAGGGGGGGGGGGCTGTGATTTTTTAATTAGATGGTCTGTGATCTGATAAAAGTTTGATTACCATTTCACCGAGTTTGGGAAGTGGAGCTCTCGCATCTCTACCCTCTTTAGTCCTCATTCACATTTCAATCTATCTCTATCTACAGATAAGGGCTCTATAGGAAGGAGCCATATAGATTGTCTTAATAGCTATTTGCTCTGGCATCTATAGATGCCATCTATAGTATAGATCATTGAGTCAATGAAGCTGAATGGCTTGGCACAGTGACAAGAAGAAATATACATATATTTAAGTAATAATACTCTGAGGCAGGGCTGTGGCGGTCATGAAATTTTAACTGCCGGTCTCATGGTAATTGACCATTAATTAAAATAAACACTGAGGAGGACCTTTGGAACGTCCACATTTTAAAAAGTATAATAAATCCATTTAATATAGCCCTACACCATCACAGGAAATCCATGATTTATTTTAGACGGGTCGAAACATACATGATGTAGTCTATTTCAGAAGAACATACTCTAGAGTTGTCCTTATATTAGGTCCTGATCTGGCTATGCCAGGATATGGCTGTGGCCTACACCAGTTCATTTAGCGGACAAGATTTGCTTATAATTCCGTGGCATTATTTTTTATTATTATATTGTATGAAGAATACAATTGAACATAGATAAATAAAATAGGAAGGATATTTTCTACAAATGATTTCCAAGGAAGTGCGCACATGCGGCTATTCTGTGTTGAGAGGTTAACTATATTCTTAATTTAGAGTTATTTATGCAACTTTAGTTGTGATACAAACGTTGGGCTGTATGTTTAGATGTTTTATCAATTCTAAGGGTGCATGATATGACTCTAATGATGATTTGAAAAAAGTTGCTTTGAAGGCATGATTTGTTTTTTTTTGCGCAGGCTGCACACACTTCATCAGTCTCTCATTCACAATTATACAAGCACTTGATAATATTCTCACCAGGCCTCGAATTTCTCGTCGGCATCCCCCTTGTGTGGCCATAATGCCGCCTAAGAAATCCATGACTTTTGCAGTCAAAGTGGCATTTGTGCCCTTAAGCTGATTATAATCATTGTAATTCCCTTCTCCCAACTGCCTTGCTCCGAAGCACCTCTCACTCACATACATGGCTCTCTCAGATATCTCAATTCTTATTAGCCAATGCCCA
Source organism: Oncorhynchus mykiss (assembly GCF_057628025.1). Taxonomy (NCBI): domain Eukaryota; kingdom Metazoa; phylum Chordata; class Actinopteri; order Salmoniformes; family Salmonidae; genus Oncorhynchus; species Oncorhynchus mykiss. The sequence goes on along the minus strand of NC_143027.1, from coordinate 10,531,914 downwards.
TCACTTGATCGTGTCCTTCTCGCAGCTAACTAGGCTACAAGTGAAGACAGAAACACCAGAGACACAACGGCAAGGCGCATATTGAAGATGTTAGAGGAACTGGCCACGTTTACTTTTTGTCAGCCAACAAGATGAGTAAACAACAGCAAAAAGCAGTAGCCTATGTCAATCTATTATCCCCCATAGTACAAAATTTGACATATTCTATTGGTCAACTTCGTCTTCTGTGCAAGAAATAAATATTCAAAATATATGCTGAACAGTTGTGGGATTCGATAGATCCCAAATTAATACATCCACTAGCATAAAAAAAACGTTTAATAGCAATGAGGCTGATGCAACAGATCAGAATGTTTAGCTTAAAATGTTGATAAACTATTAGGCAGTGGTGGAAAATGGACCCAATAGTCATACTTGAGTAAAAGTAAAGATACCTTAATTACTCAAGTAAAAGTGAAAGTCACCCAGTAAAATACCACTTGAGTAAAAGTATTTGGATTTAAATCTATTTCATTATCAAAAGTAAATGTAATTGCTCAAAAGTAAAAGTATAAATCATTAAGGAATTAACATTCCTTATATTAAGCAAATCAGATGGCACAATTGTTCTTGTTTTTTTTAATTTACAGATAGCCAGGGGCACACTCCAACACTCAAACATCAAAGCATTTGGGTTTAGTGAGTCCGCCAGATCAGAGGCAGTAGGGATGCCCAGGGATGTTCTCTTGATAAGTGTGTGAATTGAACCATTTTTTTTTTTTTTTTTTTTACCTTTATTTAACCAGGCAAGTCAGTTAAGAACAAATTCTTATTTTCAATGACGGCCTGGGAACAGTGGGTTAACTGCCTGTTCAGGGGCAGAACGACAGATTTGTACCATGTCAGCTCGGGGGTTTGAACTCGCAACCTTCCGGTTACTAGTCCAACGCTCTAACCACTAGGCTACCCTGCCGCCCCTTTCCCTGTCCTGCTAAGCATTCAAAATGTAATAAGTACTTTTGGTGTCAGGGAAAATTTCTGGAGTAAAAAGTACTTTATTTTCTTCAGGAATATAGTGAAGGAAAAGTTGTCAAAAATAGAAATAGTAAAGTACAGATGGACTAAAAAACTACTTAAGTAGTACTTTAAAGTATTTTTACTGAAGTAATTTACACCATTGCTATTAGGCTATTTCTTCACATTATAAGCGCAACAATGCTAAAAGCGTGAATGTTCCAAAATGCAATCAATTAGTGGGAAAAGACTGTTCTCAAAAGTGACCGCAAATGCATGTAATGCTTTATTATAAAGATGCATTGTTATGGTGAAAACTATCTTCCCCAAATTTGAAACTCAAACGCGACCTGTGTATCCCATTTATTCTCTACATCGATTGTAAAGCAGATTAATATGCTTAATTTTTATATGTTATTTGGCCACTTTAGTTGTGATACCAACCTTATCTAAACATATAGGCCTATGGGCTAGGCTTCATATGATCTGATAAAGTCACAAAAGAAAAAAAGGCTTGAGCTGTTTCTTGCCCTGCTGTACACCCTGGGCATCATTCACAAGTGATAGGCTAATATTGTCACCCATTAGACTATTCTTAATATAATCTTGTCTTTACATATACTAAATAATATGTGTGAAATCAGTTTTGATTTAGAATGGACCATTATCATGCACCTTGCCAACCAGGTAGGCTATGCTCCTGTTGTAAAGCGAAACAATGTGCTTAATATGAGGAAAGTTGAGAAGGTAGGCTACTAATGACCATCAGTAGCATGTAGAGCTTGGAGAAGCCTAGTTACCATGACTAAACGGTCACATGGAATTTGACTGCGGTCATGACTTGTTACTGCCAGTGTGGCAGTAATACAGTCACCGTAACAGCCCTACTCTGAGATCTATCTGGATATGAAATAACAAATGATTGTTCAAAACTGAGTTTTGTGGACGATTGTTTTTGTTTGTGAATCCTGTAGGAGGAGAGTGGCGCTGAAGCAGCAGAGCAGGGTCGGAACAGAACGTGTGAACAGTAGATAGATAGGACTTGGTAGACACTGTGGGCGGATTGATAAAAGAGGTGAGATGGAGGACTGTGGATTTGGTTCAGAAAAAAAGAAAAAGAAAAAGAGAGAGAATAGAAGAGATGAGATGTAGCAGAAGGATGAGTATGAGGATGGACTGAGGGAAAAAGTTATTTAGAGGACGTAGCACTCTCTGTCTCTCTCTCTCCGTCATAACCCAATCTCATACCACAGATGTCATATTTTCTGCTTTACTACAGATGGCAATAAAATACCTGAGCAGTTTCCTTCCTCTCCGGCAACTGAGTTAGGAAGGACGCTTGTATCTTTGTAGTGACTGGGTGTGTTGATACACCATCCAAAGTGTAATTAATAACTTCACCATGCTCAAAGGGATATTCAAAGTGTGCTTTTTTTTACCCATCTACCAATATGTGCCCTTTCTTTGCGAGGCATTGGAAAACCTCCTGGTCTTTGTCGTTGAATCTGTGTTTAAAATTCACTGCTCGACAGGGATCTTACAGATAATTGCATGTGTGGGGTACACTATTATTGCATACAGATTCCATGCAACTTATTATGTGACTTGGTTCAGCACATTTTTACTCCTGAACTTATTTAGGCTTGCCATAACAAAGGGGTTGAATACTTGACTCGACATTTCAGCTTTTCATTTTTAATAATAAAGTATGATTAGTGTCATTCCACTTTGACATTATGGGGTATTGTGTGTAGGTCAGGGAATGTTTTTTTCTACATTTAATTCATTTTAAATTCAGGCTGTAACACAACAAAAAGTGGAAAAATTCAAGGGGTGTAAATACTTTCTGAAGGCACTGTATATACAGTGGGAGAAAAAAGTATTTAGTCAGCCACCAATTGTGCAAGTTCTCCCACTTATAAAGATAAGAGAGACCTGTAATTTTCATCATAGGTACACTTCAACTATGACAGACAAATTGAGAAAAAAAATCCAGAAAATCACATTGTAGGATTTTTTATGAATTTATTTGCAAATGATGGTGGAAAACAAGTATTTGGTCAATAACAAGTTTATCTCAATACTTTGTTATATACCCTTTGTTGGAAATGACAGAGGTCAAACGTTTTCTGTAAGTCTTCACAAGGTTTTCACACACTGTTGCTGGTATTTTGGCCCATTCCTCCATGCAGATCTCCTCTAGAGCAGTGATGTTTTGGGGCTGTTGCTGGGCAACACGGACTTTCAACTCCCTCCAAAGATTTTCTATGGGGTTGAGATCTGGAGACTGGCTAGGCCACTCCAGGACCTTGAAATGCTTCTTATGAAGCCACTCCTTCGTTGCCCGGGCAGTGTGTTTGGGATCATTGTCGTGCTGAAAGACCCAGCCACGTTTCATCTTCAATGCCCTTGCTGATGGAAGGAGGTTTTCACTCAAAATCTCACGATACATGGCCCCATTCATTCTTTCCTTTACACGGATCAGTCGTCCTGGTCCCTTTGCAGAAAAACGTCCCCAAAGCATGTTTCCACCCCCATGCTTCCCAGTAGGTATGGTGTTCTTTGGATGCAACTCAGCATTCTTTGTCCTCCAAACACGACGAGTTAAGTTTTTACCAAAAAGTTATATTTTGGTTTCATCTGACCATATGACATTCTCCCAATCTTCTTCTGGATCATCCAAATGCTCTCTAGCAAACTTCAGACAGGCCTGGACATGTACTGGCTTAAGCATGGTTTTTTTTCTGGGATTTTTGCTCACCGTTCTTGTGATCATTTTGACCCCAAGATCATTTTGACCCCATATCAGTGGTCTTGTATGTCTTCCATTTCCTAATAATTGCTCCCACAGTTGATTTCTTCAAACCAAGCTGCTTACCTATTGCAGATTCAGTCCTCCCAGCCTGGTGCAGGTCTACAATTTTGTTTCTGGTGTCCTTTGACAGCTCTTTGGTCTTGGCCATAGTGGAGTTTGGAGTATGACTGTTTGAGGTTGTGGACAGGTGTCTTTTATACTGATAACAAGTTCAAACAGGTGCCATTAATACAGGTAACGAGTGGAGGACAGAGGACCCTCTTAAAGAAGAAGTTACAGGTCTGTGAGAGCCAGAAATCTTGCTTGTTTGTAGGTGACCAAATACTTATTTTCCAACATAATTTGCAAATAAATTCATTAAAAATCCTGCAATGTGATTTTCTGGATTTTTTTTCTCATTTTATCTGTCATAGTTGAAGTGTACCTATGATGAAAATTACAGGCCTCTCTCATCTTTTTAAATGGGAGAACTTGCACAATTGGTGGCTGACTAAATACTTTTTTGCCCCACTGTATACACAGCGTACCCGTTCTGAGTCGATGTGCAGGGGTACGAGGTAGTTGTGGTAGATATGTGCAAATAACTAGGAATAAAGTGACAGATAATAAATAGTAGCAGCAGCAGTATGTGATGAATCAAAAAAGTTAGTGCAAAAAGAGGTCAATGCAGATAGTCCGGGTAGCTATTTAACAAACTATTTAGCAGTCTTACGTCTTGGGGGTAGAAGCTGTTCCCTGTTTGTTCCAGACTTGGTTCATCATTACCGCTTGCGGTGGGTGCGGTAACAGAGTGAACAGTCTATGACTAGGGTGCTAGAGTCTTTGACAATTTTTTGGGCTTTCCTCTAAAACCGCCTGGTATAGAGTTCCTGGATGGCAGGGAGCTCGGCCCCAGTGATGTACTGGACTGTACGCGCTACCCTCTGTAGCTCCTTCCGGTCGGATGCCGAGCAGTTGCCATACCAAGCGGTGATGCAGCCTGTCAAGATGCTCTCAATGGTGCAGCTGTAGACATTTTTGAGGATCTGAGGGCCCATGCCAAATCTTTTCAGCCTCCTGAGGGGAAATCTCTTCATAACTGTGTTGGTGTGTGTGGACCATGCTAGATCCTTACTGATTTGGACACCAAGGAACTTGAAGCTCTGACCTACTCCACTACAGCCCTGTCAAAGTGGGGGTGTGCTTGGCCCACGATTTCCTGTAGTCTACTATCAGTTAGTTTTTCTTGCGGACATTGACTGAGTGGTTGTTGTTCTGGCACCACACTGCTAGGTCTCTGACCTCCGTATAGGCTGTCTCATCGTCTACCACTGTTGTGTCGTCGGGCAAACTTAATGATGGTGTTGGAGTCCTGCGCGGCCGCACATCCTTGGATCTACAGGAAGTACATCCTTGGGTCTACAGGGGACTAAGCACGCACACCTGGGGGTGGCTCGTCAGGATGTCCAGGAACCAGTTTCAGAGGGAAGTGTTCAGTTCCAGGGTCCTTAGCTTAGTGATGAGCTTGGAGGGTACTATTGTGTTGAATGCTGAGCTGTAGTCAATGAACAGCATTCTCATATAGGTGTTCTTCTTATCCATGTGTAAAAGGGCAGTCTGGAGTGCAATAGAGATTGCGAGATATGCGAATTGGAGTGGGTCCAGGGTGTCTGGGTAATGGTGTTGATGTGAGCCATGACCAGCCTTTCAAAGCATGTCATGTCTACAGACGTGAGTCATTTAGACAGGTTACCTTGGCATTCTTGGGCACAGGGACTATGGTGGTCTGCTTGAAACATGTACGTATTACAGGCGGGGTCAGGCAGAGGTTGAAAATGTCAGTGAAGACACTTGCCAGCTGGTCAGCGCATTGCTCTCAGTACGTGTCCTGGTAATCCTTCTGAATGTTAACCTGTTGAAAGGTCTTACTCAAATCGGCTATAGAGAGCATGATCACACAGTCGTCCTGAACAACTGTTACTGTCATGCATGGTTCAGTGTTGCTTGCCTCGAGCATAGAAGGCATTTACAGTGCCTTGCGAAAGTATTCGGCCCCCTTGAACTTTGCGACCTTTTGCCACATTTCAGGCTTCAAACATATAGATATAAAACTGTATTTTTTTGTGAAGAATCAACAACAAGTGGGACACAATCATGAAGTGGAACGACATTTATTGGATATTTCAAACCTTTTTAACAAATCAAAAACTGAAAAATTGGGCGTGCAAAATTATTCAGCCCCCTTAAGTTAATACTTTGTAGCGCCGCCTTTTGCTGCGATTACAGCTGTAAGTCGCTTGGGGTATGTCTCTATCAGTTTTGCACATCGAGAGTGCAATATTTGTGCAATATACGACTGATTGTTGTCCTATGGACAGAGTCTCCCACCTCAGCTGTAGATCTCTGCAGTTCATCCAGAGTGATCATGGGCCTCTTGGCTGCATCTCTGATCAGTCTTCTCCTTGTATGAGCTGAAAGTTTAGAGGGACGTCCAGGTCTTGGTAGATTTGCAGTGGTTTGATACTCCTTCCATTTCAATATTATCGCTTGCACAGTGCTCCTTGGGATGTTTAAAGCTTGGGAAATCTTTTTGTATCCAAATCCGGCTTTAAACTTCTTCACAACAGTATCTCGGACCTGCCTGGTGTGTTCCTTGTTCTTCATGATGCTCTCTGCGCTTTTAACAGACCTCTGAGACTATCACAGTGCAGGTGCATTTATACAGAGACTTGATTACACACAGGTGGATTGTATTTCTCATCATTAGTCATTTAGGTCAACATTGGATCATTCAGAGATCCTCACTGAACTTCTGGAGAGAGTTTGCTGCACTGAAAGTAAAGGGGCTGAATAATTTTGCACGCCCAATTTTTCAGTTTTTGATTTGTTACTTGTCGTTCCACTTCATGATTGTGTCCCACTTGTTGTTGATTCTTCACAAATAAATACAGTTTTATATCTTTATGTTTGAAGCCTGAAATGTCGCAAAGTTCAAGGGGGCCGAATACTTTCGCAAGGCACTGTAGCTTGTCTAGTAGGCTTGCGTCCCTGGGCAGTTTGCGGCTGGGTTTCCCTATATAATTCGTGATCATTTGCAAGCCCTGCCACAGCCGACAAGCATCAGAGCCAGTGTAGTAGGATTCTATCTTGTCCTGTATTGACGCTTTGTACGTTTGATGGATTGTCGGACACTGCTACCATGATTACAGATAGTCCTGAATGAATCATGAATAATGATGAGTGAGAAAGTTACAGACACAAAAATATCATACCCCCAAGACATTTTAACCTCTCACCATTACAATAACAGGGGTGGTTAGTATTTTTTGACGGTATGATATGTGTGTGTCTGTAACTTTCTCACTCAATCATTCATGATTATCTGTAATCATGGTAGTATTCACATTAATGAAGAAGTGTTAAGAAACTAATTATATTCTTATTTACAATAAAAGTCACTACAAAATGACAAAATATATTATTTACCATTCATTTCTATTGGGCACAAAATAATCTGAAACAACCAAAACAAACAGCAAATGCATCCAACAAGTGTGTAGAGTCACAATCTTGATGTAGTCATCGGAAAGGGAGATACCTAGTTAGTTGTACAACTGAACGCATTCAACTGAAATGTGTCTTCCACATTTGACCCAACCCCTCTGAATCAGGGAGGTGCCTTAGGCGACATCCACGTCATCTGTGCATGGGGAACAGTGGGTTAACTGCCTTGCTCAGGGGCAGAATGACAGGTTTTAACTTTGTCAGCTTGGGGATTCATTCCAGCAACCTTTTGGTTACTGGCCCAATGCTCCTACTCGCCAGGCTACCTGCCACCCCATTGTGTGCAATAAATATGAGACCAAACACTTTCCACTAATTTAATACACATAAGTTAAATTGTCCCAATATAGGGGGACTATGTACAAAAAAGTGCTATAATATCTAAACGGTTCACGATATGGATGAAAATGCTCTCAAATTGAAGCTGACATTCTGCACTTTAACCTCATATTTATTGTATAATTTCAAAACCAGAGTCAAAACATCAAAAAATACTTTTGGAGCTCACTGTATGTCATTGTGTATGTCATTGTGACTCAATGTAATCAAGGTATAAAAGTATTGTTATTTTCAAATCCAATCTCATTTTGAGCTTAGTTGTGGTTGTGCAGTGTAAAAATAATAAGAATAATTTTCCGCCTGACCATTCGCTCAGACAAAAATCGTCCTGTGGCTGAATCTAGTTCCCTCTCTCCAATGTGTTAGCTTCCTGTACAAATTATCTCTAAAGACAGTCACAAAGGCAATAATCAAGTGATGTTAAGTCCATTTCCTTGTTCAATGAACAGCTCGGCTAAAGGTAATTGGTAGTGGGACAAACAAAAACACAGGCCAAGATGACAGAGGAGCTGAAGAGGGATGCCTTAATAGATGTTCAGGTTTAGACGCCAGACTGATAAGCTTTGTCCCAAACTGCACCCTATTCCCTATGTAACGCACTACTTAACTAGAGCCCTATGGTCAATTGTAGTGCACTACATAACAAGCAGGGGTCCATTTGGGACCGTGGTCTGCCACTCCCGCACCCACCCCACCATCACACTCAACCTATCTCCATGTTACCTAAGGAGAATCTCTCCTTAAACATTTGGCGGCAAAGATCATTAAAACCTTCAAAGGGGTTTGAGAGTAGCTGGAGAGAGTGGGGGGATGGATTGAGAGTAGCTGGAGAGAGTGGGGGGATGGATTGAGAGTAGCTGGAGAGAGTGGGGTTATGGGTTGAGAGTAGCTGGAGAGAGTGGGGGGATGGATTGAGAGTAGCTGGAGAGAGTGGGGGGATGGATTGAGAGTAGCTGGAGAGAGTGGGGGGATGGATTGAGAGTAGCTGGAGAGAGTGGGGGGATGGATTGAGAGTAGCTGGAGAGAGTGGGGGGATGGATTGAAGGAGTGAAAGGGCTTATGTAACAGTATTCAATAGTAATCCTCTTAAGGTAAAATATCTCCCAAAAATATAAATAACTTGTATTAAGCCTTTTTTGGGGTTAAAATAAGCACATCTGCCAATGATGTTAAAGAATTTATCTTGGTAAGAAGAAACAAAAACCCACATTTAAAGTGAATTATCACTCAATTAAGATATTTAGGTTTGCTTAGATTTCACTTTTTGCAGCGTAAAATTCTTGACAGCCTTAATAATGACAGAATAGTCATGGTAGTGATGGTAAGAACAGACGTTTTAGGGATGGTAGCAACAGAAGTGTTATAGTAGTGATGTAACAACAGAAGAGTCTTAGTAGTGATGTAACAACAGAAGAGTTTTAGTAGTGATGGTAACAACATAAGAGTTTTAGTAGTGATGTAACAACATAAGAGTTTTAGTAGTGATGTAACAACATAAGAGTTTTAGTAGTGATGTAACAACAGAAGAGTTTTAGTAGTGATGGTAACAGCATAAGAGTTTTAGTAGTGATGGTAACAACATAAGAGTCATAGTAGTGATGTAACAACAGAAGAGTCTTAGTAGTGATGTAACAACAGAAGAGTTTTAGTAGTGATGTAACAACATAAGAGTTTTAGTAGTGATGTAACAACAGAAGAGTTTTAGTAGTGATGGTAACAGCATAAGAGTTTTAGTAGTGATGGTAACAACAGAATAGTTTTAGTAGTGATGGTAACAGCATACGAGTTTTAGTAGTGATATAACAACAGAAGAGTTTTAGTAGTGATGGTAACAACATAAGAGTTTTAGTAGTGATGGTAACAACAGAAGAGTTTTAGTAGTGATGTAACAACATAAGAGTCTTAGTAGTGATGGTAACAACAGAAGTGTCATAGTAGTGATGGTAACAACATAAGAGTCATAGTAGTGATGGTAACAACATAAGAGTCTTAGTAGTGATGGTAACAACATAAGAGTCATAGTAGTGATGGTAACAACATAAGAGTTTTAGTAGTGATGGTAACAACATAAGAGTTTTAGTAGTGATGGTAACAACATAAGAGTTTTAGTAGTGATGTAACAACAGAAGAGTTTTAGTATTGATGTAACAATAAAAGAGTCTTAGTAGTGATGTAACAACGAACAAGTTTTAGTAGTGATGGTAACAACATAAGAGTCTTAGTAGTGATGTAACAACAGAAGAGTTTTAGTAGTGATGTAACAACAGAAGAGTCTTAGTAGTGATGTAACAACATAAGAGTTTTAGTAGTGATGTAACAACAGAAGAGTTTTAGTAGTGATGTAACAACAGAAGAGTTTTAGTAGTGATGTAACAACATAAGAGTTTTAGTAGTGACGGTAACAACATCAGAGTCATAGTAGTGATGGTAACAACATAAGAGTCTTAGTAGTGATGGTAACAACATAAGAGTTTTAGTAGTGATGTAACAACAGAAGAGTTTTAGTAGTGATGTAACAACAGAAGAGTTTTAGTAGTGATGTAACAACAGAAGAGTCTTAGTAGTGATGGTAACAACATAAGAGTTTTAGTAGTGATGGTAACAACATAAGAGTTTTAGTAGTGATGGTAACAACAGAAGAGTTTTAGTTGTGATGTAACAACAGAAGAGTTTTAGTAGTGATGGTAACAACATAAGAGTTTTAGTAGTAATGGTAACAACATAATAGTTTTAGTAGTGATGTAAACACAGAAGAGTCTTAGTAGTGATGTAACAACAGAGGAGTCTTAGTAGTGATGGTAACAACATAAGAGTTTTAGTAGTAATGGTAACAACATAAGAGTTTTAGTAGTGATGTAACAACAGAAGAGTCTTAGTAGTGATGTAACAACAGAAGAGTCTTAGTAGTGATGGTAACAACATAAGAGTTTTAGTTGTGATGTAACAACAGAAGAGTCTTAGTAGTGATGGTAACAACATACGAGTTTCAGTAGTGATGTAACAACAAACAAGTTTTAGTAGTGATGGTAACAACATAAGAGTCTTAGTAGTGATGTAACAACAGAAGAGTTTTAGTAGTGATGTAACAACAGAAGAGTCTTAGTAGTGATGGTAACAACATAAGAGTTTTAGTAGTGATGTAAGAACAGAAGAGTCTTAGTAGTGATGTAACAACATAAGAGTTTTAGTAGTGATGTAACAACAGAAGAGTTTTAGTTGTGATGTAACAACAGAAGAGTTTTAGTAGTGATGGTAACAACATAAGAGTTTTAGTAGTAATGGTAACAACAGAAGAGTCTTAGTAGTGATGGTAACAACATAAGTGTTTTAGTAGTAATGGTAACAACATAAGAGTTTTAGTAGTGATGTAACAACAGAAGAGTCTTAGTAGTGATGTAACAACAGAAGAGTCTTAGTAGTGATGGTAACAACATAAGAGTCTTAGTAGTGATGGTAACAACATAAGAGTTTTAGTTGTGATGTAACAACAGAAGAGTCTTAGTAGTGATGGTAACAACATACGAGTTTTAGTAGTGATGTAACAACAAACAAGTTTTAGTAGTGATGGTAACAACATAAGAGTCTTAGTAGTGATGTAACAACAGAAGAGTTTTAGTAGTGATGTAACAACAGAAGAGTCTTAGTAGTGATGGTAACAACATAAGAGTTTTAGTAGTGATGTAAGAATAGAAGAGTCTTAGTAGTGATGTAACAACATAAGAGTTTTAGTAGTGATGTAACAACAGAAGAGTTTTAGTAGTGATGTAACAACAGAAGAGTTTTAGTAGTGATGTAACAACATAAGAGTTTTAGTAGTGATGTAACAACATAAGAATTTTAGTAGTGACGGTAACAACATAAGAGTCATAGTAGTGATGGTAACAACATAAGAGTCTTAGTAGTGATGGTAACAACAGAAGAGTCATAGTAGTGATGGTAACAACAGAAGAGTCATAGTAGTGATGTAACAACATAAGCGTCTTAGTAGTGATGGTAACAACAGAAGAGTCATAGTAGTGATGGTAACAACAGAAGTGTCATAGTAGTGATGGTAACAACAGAAGAGTCATAGTAGTGATGGTAACAACAGAAGTGTCATAGTAGTGGTGGTAACAACAGAAGAGTCATAGTAGTGATGGTAACAACAGAAGCTTTATAGTAGTGATGGCAACAACATAAGAGTCTTAGTAGTGATGGTAACAACATAAGAGTTTTAGTAGTGATGGTAACAACATAAGAGTTTTTGTAGTGATGGTAACAACAGAATAGTTTTAGTTGTGATGTAACAACAGAAGAGTTTTAGTAGTGATGATAACAACAGAAGAGTTTTAGTAGTGATGATAACAACAGAAGAGTCTTAGTAGTGATGGTAACAACAGAAGCTTTATAGTAGTGATGGTAACAACAGACGTTTTATAGTAGTGACGGTAACAACAGACGTTTTATAGTATTGATGGTAACAACAGACGTTTTATAGTAGTGATGGTAACAACAGATGTTTTATAGTAGTGATGGTAACAACAGACGTTTTATAGTAGTGATGGTAACAACAGACGTTTTATAGTAGTGATGGTAACAACAGACGTTTTATAGTAGTGATGGTAACAACAGACGTTTAATAGTATTGATGGTAACTAACAGACGTTTTATAGTAGGGATGGTAACAACAGACGTTTTATAGTAGTGATGGTAACAACAGACGTTTTATAGTAGTGATGGTAACAACAGACGTTTTATAGTATTGATGGTAACAACAGACGTTTTATAGTAGTGATGGTAACTAACAGACGTTTTATAGTAGTGATGGTAACAACAGACGTTTTATAGTAGTGATGGTAACAACAGACGTTTTATAGTAGTGATGGTAACAACAGACGTTTTATAGTAGTGATGGTAACAACAGACGTTTTATAGTAGTGATGGTAACAACAGACGTTTTATAGTAGTGATGGTAACAACAGACGTTTTATAGTAGTGATGGTAACAACAGAAGCGTTATAGTAGTGATGGTAACAACAGAAGCGTTATAGTAGTGATGGTAACAGCAGATGTTTAATCGTAGTGATGGTAACAACAGACGTTTAATCGTAGTGATGGTAACAACAGAAGCTTTATAGTAGTGATGGTAACAACAGAAGCTTTATAGTAGTGATGGTAACAACAGAAGCTTTATAGTAGTGATGGTAACAACAGACGTTTTATAGTAGTGATGGTAACAACAGACGTTTTATAGTAGTGATGGTAACAACAGACGTTTTATAGTAGTGATGGTAACAACAGACGTTTTATAGTATTGATGGTAACAACAGACGTTTTATAGTAGTGATGGTAACAACAGACGTTTTACAGTAGTGATGGTAACTAACAGACGTTTTATAGTAGTGATGGTAACAACAGACGTTTTATAGTAGGGATGGTAACAACAGACGTTTTATAGTAGTGATGGTAACAACAGACATTTAATAGTAGTGATGGTAACAACAGACGTTTTATAGTAGTGATGGTAACAACAGACGTTTAATCGTATTGATGGTAACAACAGAAGTGTCTTAGTAGTGATGGTAACAACAGACGTTTTATAGTAGTGATGGTAACAACAGACGTTTAATCGTAGTGATGGTAACAACAGAAGTGTCATAGTAGTGAAGGTAACAACAGACGTTTTATAGTAGTGATGGTAACAACAGACGTTTAATCGTACTGATGGTAACAACAGACGTTTTATAGTAGGGATGGTAACAACAGACGTTTTATAGTAGTGATGGTAACAACAGACGTTTAATCGTATTGATGGTAACAACAGAAGTGTCTTAGTAGTGATGGTAACAACAGACGTTTTATAGTAGTGATGGTAACAACAGACGTTTAATCGTAGTGATGGTAACAACAGACGTTTAATCGTAGTGATGGTAACAACAGACGTTTAATCGTAGTGATGGTAACAACAGAAGTGTCATAGTAGTGATGGTAACAACAGACGTTTAATCGTAGGGATGGTAACAACAGACGTTTAATCGTAGTGATGGTAACAACAGAAGTGTCATAGTAGTGATGGTAACAACAGACGTTTTATAGTAGTGATGGTAACAACAGACGTTTAATCGTACTGATGGTAACAACAGACGTTTTATAGTAGTGATGGTAACAACAGACGTTTTATAGTAGTGATGGTAACAACAGACGTTTAATCTTAGTGATGGTAACAACAGAAGTGTCATAGTAGTGATGGTAACAACAGACGTTTTATAGTAGTGATGGTAACAACATATGTTTAATCCTAGTGATGGTAACAACAGACGTTTAATCGTAGTGACGGTGATACACTTGTTGTTCTCCTAATTACATCGGTGGCTTCCGTTAAAGCAATTTGACAAACAAACAGTCATTAGTCCCAGTCATGTTTTTTTATTATAGTTGTAAATGGTGAGTGTTTGAAGACTGTAGCATTGTAATTAAAATACCTTAATTTCCCTTGAGGTGGAGATGGTATGACTCTACTGACTAGTGCTTTTATGACATCCCTCCATTATACCCCTTTTAGTGGAACTACAGGGAGCTTCTTAACAGTTGGTTCGCTGGCTTACCCTTAATTAGCTTCAAGTTATGATCTCGGCACTGACTCTGTGTGTGTGCCTCTGTAGGTGTGTGGGTGTGGAGTCTGATTTTTTAAACTTCAAGTGTAGTTCCATGTCAACCCCATGTTCTAATGTATGTATGTGTACATGGTGAACTACATTTCCCATAACCTCCCCCTTCTGTCTCTCTCTATAGGTCTCTCCAAGATCTTTCCAAGCAGACAGAGTTGCCGTACGGGACGGTGTTGGACTCGGCTGTGTATGAGCAGGTGCGCAGTAAGGCCATGAACCCCTTTGAGAGGGACCCCATGTACTCCCAGATGTGGCGCATGATCAACCGCACCGGAGGGGCGGAAAACAACGTGGACGAGTCCAAGGAGGGCATCCGCAAGGTACACCACTTTACATGGTCTCCAACAGGGCTGCCCAACCCGCTTCCTGGAGATCTACTGTCCTGTAGGTTTTCAGCCCAACCCTCTTCCTGGAGATCTACTGTCCTGTAGGTTTTCAGCCCAACCCGCTTCCTGGAGATCTACTGTCCTGTAGGTTTTCAGCCCAACCCTCTTCCTGGAGATCTACTGTCCTGTAGGTTTTCAGCCCAACCCGCTTCCTTGAGATCTACTGTCCTGTAGGTTTTCAGCCCAACCCACTTCCTGGAGATCTACTGTCCTGTAGGTTTTCAGTCCAACCCTCTTCCTGGAGATCTACTGTCCTGTAGGTTTTCAGCCCAACCCGCTTCCTGGAGATCTACTGTCCTGTAGGTTTTCAGCCCAACCCGCTTCCTGGAGATCTACTGTCCTGTAGGTTTTCAGTCCAACCCTCTTCCTGGAGATCTACTGTCCTGTAGGTTTTCAGTCCAACCCTCTTCCTGGAGATCTACTGTCCTGTAGGTTTTCAGTCCAACCCTCTTCCTGGAGATCTACTGTCCTGTAGGTTTTCAGTTTAACCCACTTCCTGGAGATCTACTGTCCTGTAGGTTTTCAGTTTAACCCGATTCCTGGAGATCTACTGTCCTGTAGGTTTTCAGTCCAACCCTCTTCCTGGAGATCTACTGTCCTGTAGGTTTTCAGCCCAACCCTAATTTAGCATATCTGATTCAGCTAGTTAAGGTCTTGTTTAGCAGCTAATTAGTAGAATCAGTTGTGATAAATTAGAGTTGGACTGAAAACCCACAGGATGGTAGATCTCCAGGAAGAGGGTTGGACTGAAAACCCACAGGATGGTAGATCTCCAGGAAGAGGGTTGGATGAAAACCCACAGGATGGTAGATCTCCAGGAAGAGGGTTGGGCAGCTTTGGTCTATGACATTTAGCAGATGATTTTATCCAATGGTACGTACAGTACAGTGAGTGAGTATATAATAGTATGTGTACAGGTACATAAATGTGTCATTTGTTATCTCTCAATATAAATGTATAATTTTATAGATCCTCCCTGGTGTTCTTTTATTTTCGTATAAAATATTTTCATTCGTAAATTGGAACCGACATAGGTTGCCATTTGTGTTGCAACCTATTCCCTATTTAGTGCACTACTTTTGACCAGGACTCATAGGGTTGACCATAGGACTCATCTGGTTTAAAGCAGTATACTATATAGAGAGTAGGTTGCCATTTGGGATGCACACTTGGTAGCAGCAATTAAAGGGAAGGATAAATTACTGAATTATGGCTTCAAGCATTCGTCTCCTCGACATAAAGATTATTAGGGCTGAATAGCTTGGTTTCATGAATTAGTCATCGTTTTGTTGAGATGATCAGCACTCCCAGGTGCTCGGATAAATATTGCATGACAGGGGTGATACCCCTGGAGTAGCAGACAAGTACAACAACTATGAAGCTTAATGCAAGCCGTCATTCCCACTGCACTCTTACTCTCCATGTATTTGTCTCTCTTATTATCTCCCCCCTCCCTCCCTTTATCACCGGGCTGTAGGCTCAACATCTCCCTCTAGTGGAATATTGGTGTCCCTGACTCAACCCTTTTTTAAAGGTTTTGTTTAATTCCGTTTCTCTGTTTGTTTTCAAGCGGTATCTCTGGAAATCAGTATCTTTTGTCAGGAGGGCCAGTGTGTCCAGCAGCCCTCCTTTGGTCCCCTATAGTTTGTTTTGTGGATCTCGTTTTCCTTCTCGTATCCTATGTCCTGTCGGTCGAGTGCTGACAGTTCTGTGTTCCACACACTGTCAATAAACCTCTCAGAATCTAAGTCCCAAGCACTATGGATTTTCTCCCCAACACTGTTCAGATTGCAATCATTGTAGCAGAATAGTATTATCTGTCAGAGCCACTGTGTTTATCTTATCGGGAATATATAGCAGAGACCTGGAGGACGTTACGTTAGGGGTAGCAATGCCAATCTCTGCCACTTCAGTCTAAACTCAGAACGTTCAATAGATTTTTAGATTCCACATCTATTCTTGATATCAGAGCCATTTGCAATATAAGCTCAGAACATTCAATACTCTTGTATATGATCCACCTGTTCTTGATATCACAGCCATTTGCCTAGTAGGATGTGAATGCCAATCAATGTTTTGCGATGTTATTGCAGTCCATAGGGAACCATACTTATGTGCAAGGTTTTCACTGATATTTCATCGACATACATAAAATTCCCTTTCATTAGTAAAAAAAAAAAAAAAAACTGTACACACTTTTAACATGGATAAATACAGTGCATCTGGAAAGTATTCCGACCCCTTAACTTTGTCCACATTTTGTTACGTTACAGCCTTATTCTAAAATAGATTACATTAATTGTTTTGCTCATCAATCTACACACAATACCCCATAATGACAAAGTGAAAACAGGTTTTTAGAATTTTTTGCAAATTTAATAAACATAAAAAACATACCTTATTTACATAAAGTATTCAGACCCTTTGTTATGACACTTGAATTTGAGCTCAGGTGTATCCTGTTTCCATTGATCATCTTTAAGATGTTTCTACAACTTGAAAAACCAAGCCATGAGGTCGAAGGAATTGTCCGTAGAGCTCCGAGACAGGATTGTGTCGCGGCACAGATCTGAGGAAGGGTACAAATGACTTTCTGCAGCATTGAAGGTCCCCAAGAACACAGTGGCCTCCATCATTCTTAAATGGAAGACGTTTGGAACCACCAAGACTCTTCCTAGAGCTGGCCGCCCAGCCAAACTGGGAAATCGGGGGAAAGGGGCCTTGGTCAGGGAGGTGACCAAGAACCCAATGTTAATTTTGACAGAGCCCCAGAGTTTCTCTGTGGAGATGTGAGAACCTTCCAGAGGGACAATCATCTCTGCAGCACTCCACCAATCAGGCCTTTGTGGTAGAGTGGCCAGATGGAAGCCACTCCTCAGTAAAAGGCACATGACAGTCCACTTGGAGTTTGCCAAAAGACACCTAAAGGACTCTCAGACCATGAGAAACAAGATTCTTGGGTCTGATGAAACCAAGATTGAATGCTTTAGCCTGAATGCCAAGCGTGACGTCTGAGGAAACCTTGCACCATCCCAACAGCATGATACTGACACTACCATGCTGTTGGGATGTTTTTTTCAGAGGCAGGGACTGAGAGACTAGTCAGTATCGAGGGAAAGAAGAACAGAGCAAAGTACAGAGAGCCTTGATGATTTTTTGTATTTGCAGCAGCTACTCTTCCTGGGGTCCGGCAAGTTACCTGATGTGGAATAGAGTTCCATGTAGTCATGGCTCTATGTAGTACTGTGTGCCTCCCACAGTCTGGTCTGGACTTGGGGACTGTCAAAAAACCTCTGGTGGCATGTGTTATTCCCCGGGCGCTGAAGACGTGGATGTCAATTATGGCAGCCCCCCGCACCTCTCTGATTCAGAGGTTGGGTTCAAATGCGGAAGACACTTTTCAGTTGAAGGCATTCAGCAGTACAACTGACTAGGTATCCCCTTGTTTCTTCTTCTTTTTATTCAGTTTAGTCACATGATTTCTCCATTTGCAATACGTTTGCCAATCGGTTGTGCAGCCAGCCAGACTTATTTGCCATTCCTTTTGCCTCATCCCTCTCAACCATAATTTTTTTCAATTCTTCATCAATCCACGGGAATTTAACAGTTTTTACAGTCATTTTCTTAATGGGTGCATGCTTATTACTGGGATAAGCAATTTCATAAATGTGTCAAGTGCAGCGTCTGTTTGCTCCTCATTACACACCACAACCAACAGATATTCTTTACATCAACAACATAGGAATCACTATAAAACGTCTAGTATGACCTCTTATACACTATATTAGGTCCAGCCTTTGGAACTTTTCCTAGATATGGCTATTATATTGTGATCACTACATCCGATGGATCTGGATACCTGCTCCAGAGTGCTCAGGGCTTCAGATTTGGGCAAAGGTTCACCTTCCAACAGGACAACGACCCTCAGCACACAGCCAAGACACTGCAGGAGTGGCTTCGGGACAAGTCTCTGAAGGTCCTTGAGTGGCCCAGCCAGAGCCCGGACTTGAATCTCTGGAGAGACCTGAAAATAGCTGTGCAGCAACGCTCCCCATCCAACCTGACAGAGCCTGATAGGATCTGCAGACAAGAATGGGAGAAACTCCCCAAATACAGGTGTGCCAAGCTTGTAGTGTCCTACCCAAGAAGACTCAAGGCTATAGTCTCTGCCAAAGGTGCTTCAACAAAGTACTCAGTAAAGGATCTGAAAACATATGTAAATGTGATATTTAAGTTATTTATTTTTAATACATTTGCAAAAAAATCTAAAAATGTGTTTTTGATTTGTCATTATTGGGTATGGTAGACTGATGAGGGGGAAAAAATAATGTAATCCATTTTAGAATAAGTCTGTAACGTAACAAAATGTGGAAAAAGTCAAGGGGTCTGAATACTTTCTGAATGCACAGTACATGTTTTATTAAATACTTTTGGCCTTTCCAGTATACCCTGAAACACTACTCTAACAGTATGGTTCCAATCACTGGTCATTCTCAAGCGGCCTGAATCCGAGGCTGTACAACTTCTCTTTTACTCCGTCAGTGTCCTCCAGAGAAGGAAAATGGCCGCCACTTCCACATATGTATGCTGCTCTGTCTGGACTAATGAGAGTAGCTATAAATATTATGCTAATAACTCAGGTTATGGTTAATCATCCTTCTGCTACTTGGTTCTTCCCTTGATGCAGGAGGAAATGGTAATGGCTAAGAGATAGAGGGGAGGGAGGTAAGGAGAGGGAGATGGGAAGTGTCTTTGGCTGACTACAAATGAGGCCGTCCTTTACACTGCGATGCTCAAAGTGATCTCAGTCATTTTCTCAATGTGCCAACTTCATTATCAAGGGCTTGTATTGCAAAGGCAGGCAGGCAGGCGGGCGGGCGGACGGGCGGGCGGGCGGGCGGGCGGGCGGGCGGGCGGGCGGACAGGCAGACAGGCAGACAGGCAGACGGACAGACGGACAGACAGACAGACAGACAGACAGACAGACAGACAGACAGACAGACAGACAGACAGACAGACAGACAGACAGACAGACAGACAGACGGAGTGACGGAGTGACGGAGTGATGGAGTGATGGAGTGATGGAGTGATGGAGTGATAGAGTGATAGCGATAGAGCAGTGGATGGGGAGGGACGGAGGGAGATGAAGACATAAAGAGTGTGTGTGACTAAAGGTACTGTAGCTGTGGTGGTGGTTGAATAATTGAATTAAAGAAAAGAGAATAACAGATGCAAGAAAAAAGAGTTCACATTGTACAACCACTTATTTACTCTCTCACCACCCCCTGTTTCCTCATTAGTTTCTTGTCATATTGAAATATGTTAAACAGCGTGATGCAGTGAGAATGGGAGAGACATTATTTACAAAGAGCATATCAATGAGCTGCTCCTGTCTCTGTCTGTCTGTCTGTCTGTCTGTCTGTCTGTCTGTCTGTCTGTCTGTCTGTCTGTCTGTCTGTCTGTCTGTCTGTCTCCCACTGTGTGTGCTCTCTGGAGTGGCTTGGTGCTCTGACAGCCTCTCCAACACCTGTTTACTCTGTCCAATGGCTCTCTTAAATCACCCTCTGTGCCTGAGGGACCTGTAGCCCTATGGTGAGTGTATTTATGTGTGTGTAAAATGTTCCTGTGTGTGCATTTGCCAGTCGTCAAGGGCTACAGGTCCGAGCTTGGCAGTTGCCAGGGTTACGGGCAATAGCGGGGCAGCTGTGGTAGATGACAGATGTGTATCATTGTGTGAACTGTCTCTGCAGATATCCAGTCACCAGCTCATATCTGACAGGTGAACAGAATACCGGGAACCTATCTCTGCAATATAGCTGAGGCTACTGGACAACAGACAATGTAAAACAGAACCTTCTAAGTCACTCAATGAAATTAGTACTGGTAACTTACAAAACAATGTGTTGCTTGACTCAAAAACTAAGATTAGTTGAGTTATCCGAACTGAGTATGCTTGACAGTGTTCTTCACTTTTGTAGGCCATGAATTAATGTCTTAAATCACTAAACTAGTTACTGTACATTTCACAGTGATATGTAATTAGATTTCAAAACTTCAAACACATTGTCCTCAGTAATAATCGTTTCCCACTTTTGATGCAGATAACAGTGTGACTTTGTTATCCCGTCCCTCAGAGTACTGAGAGAGGATGGAAGAGCGGGAGGGCAGGGTCTGGGGAGAATTTAGACTGGACATTAAAGGAGGAGGAGAGGGCCAAATCAAAGACATGATGGGCCGATAGTGTGTAAGAGAGAAAGAGAGAGAGGGAGAGAGAGAAATGGAGAGAGGGAGAGAGAGATGGAAATGGAAAAGGGGCAAAGAGAGAGAGAGACAGAGAGAGAGAGAGAGAGAGAGAGAGAGAGAGAGCAATGGAGAGAGAGAGAAAGGGAGAGAGATGCAGAGAGAGAGAGGCACAGAGAGAGAAAGGGAGAGAGAGAGGCACAGAGAGAGAGAGAAAGTGAGAGAGAGGCAGAGAGAGAGAGGCACAGAGAGGGAAAGGGAGAGAGAGAGAGAGAGAGGCACAGAGAGAGAGAAAGGGAGAGAGAGAGTGCCCTAGAGATAGAGAGGCAAGATGGCGCCGACAGAGATGGTCGCCCATCTTCAAGTCCTTAGGAAACTATGCAGTCATTTTTGTATTATTTCTTACATTGTTAGAAAATCTTAAGTGTTATTACATACAGCCGGGAAGAACTATTGGATATAATAGCGACGTCAACTTACCAACATTCCAACCAGGAATACGAATTTCCCAAAGCAGATCCTTTGTTCGGACCTCCACCCTGGACATTGGATCTAATCCCAGAGGCCGACCCAAAACAACGTTGTCGCTGCAGGAGAGGCAGACGGAGCGGCCTACTGGTCAGACTTAGAAGGCGAGCACACCACCCACCGTTTCCGAGCATATTACTCACCAATGTCCAGTCTCTAGACAGCAAGGTGGATGAAATTAGGGCACAAGTTGCCTTCCAGAGAGACATCAGAGATTGTAACATTCTCTGTTTCACGGAAACATGGCTCAGTCGGTACAGCCACAGGGTTTCTTAATGCGTCACGCCGAAAGAAACGTACATCTCTTTGGTAAGAAGAAGGGCGGGGATGTATGCCTCATGATTAACAACTCATTGTGTAACAATAACAATATACAGGCCCCAGGGGCTTTTGTTCACCTAACCTAGAATTCCTTACAATCAAATGCCGACCGCATTATCTCCCAAGAGAATTCTCTTTGATTGTAGTCACAGCCTTGTACTGTATATCCCCCCCAAAGCAGATACCTCGACGGCCCTGAAAGAACTTCACTGGACTCTATGTAAACTGAAAACCAAATATCCTGAGGCTGCATTTATTGAAGCTGGGGAGTTTAACAAAGCTCATTTGAGAACAAGGCTACCTAAATTCTACCAGCACATTGACTGTAGTACCCGCTCGAGCAAAACACTGGACTACTGCTACTCTAACTTCCGGGATGCATACAAGGCCCTTCCCACCCTCCCTGCGGCAAATCCAACCACGACTCCATCTTGCTCGTACCTTCGTATAGGCAGAAACTCAAACAGGATGTACCCATGACTAGAACCATTCAACGCTGGTCTGACCAATCAGAATCCATGCTTCAAGATTGTTTTGATCACGTGGACTGGAAAATGTTTCGGGAAGCCTCAGACAATAACATTGATTTATACGCTGACTCGGTGAGTGAGTAAATTAGGAAGTGCATTGGAGATGTTGTACCCACTGTGACTAATAAAACCTACCCCAACCAGGACAGACAGCATCATTCGCGCAAAACTGAAAGTGTGAACCACCGCATTCAACCATGGAAAGAGGTCGGGATTATGGTCGAATATAAACAGTGTAGTTATTGCCTCCGCAAGGCAATCCAACAAGCGAAATGTTGGTATAGGGACAAAATGGACTCACAATTCAGCGGCCCAGACACAAGACGTATGTTACAGGGTCTACAGGCAATTACAGACGACAAAAAGAAAACCAGCCATGTCACAGACACCGACATCTTGCTTCCAGACAAGCTAAACACCTTTTTTGCCCACTTTGATGATAATACAGTGCCAGTGGACCCCCCTCCCCTCCTTCTCCATGGCCAACGTGAATAAGACGTTTATATGTGTTAACCTTCGCAAGGCTGCTGGCCCAGAGGGCATCCCTAGCCACGTACTCAGAGCATGCGCAGATCAGCTGGCTGGTGTGTGTTTACAGACATATTCAATCGCTCCCTATCCCAGTCTGTTGTCCCCCCACGCTTCAAGATGGCCACCATTGTTCCTGTACAAAGGAAGGAAAAGATAACTGAACTAAATTACTATCGCCCCGTAGCACTCACTTCAGTCATCATGAAGTGCTTTGAGAGACTAGTCAAGGATCATATCACCTCCACCTTACCGGCCACCCTAGACCCACTGCAGTTTGCATACCGCCCCAACAGGTCCTGGACTTCCTGACGGCCCTCCCCCAGGTGGTGACGGTAGGAAACAACATCTCCACTTCGCTGATCCTCAACACCGGGGCCCCACAAGGGTGCGTGCTCAGCCCCCTCCTGTACTCCCTGTTCACCCATGACTGCGTGGCCATGCACACCTCCAACTCAATCATCAAGTTTGCAGATTACATAACTGTAGTGGGCTTGATTACCAACAACGACGAGACAGTCTACAGGGATGAGGTGACGGCACTTGGAGTGTGGTGTCAGGAAAACAAACTCTCACTCAACATCAACAAAACAAAGGAGATGATCGTGGACTTCAGGAAACAGCAGGGAGCACCCCCCTATCCTCATCGACAGGACAGTAGTGGAGAAGGTGGAGCGTTTTAAGTTCCTCGGCGTACACATCACGGACAACTGAAATGGTCCATCCACACAGACAGTGTGGTGAAGAAGGCGCAACAGCTTCAGGAGGCTGAAGAAATGTGGCTTGTCACCTTAAAGCCTTTTACAGATGTATACTTTTACAGATGCACAATCGAGAGCATCCTGTCGGGCTGTATCACCTCCTGGTACGGCAACTGCAATGCCCTCAACCGCAAGGCTGTCCAGAGGGTAGTGCGGTCTGCACAATACATCATCGGGGGCAAACTACATGCCCTCCAGGACACCCAATGTCACAAGAAGCCCAAAAAGATCATCAGGGGCATCAACCACCCGAGCCACTGCCTGTTCACCACGTTACCATCCAGAAGGCGAGGTCAGTACAGGTGTATCAAACCTGGGACCGAGAGACTGAAAAACAGCTTCTATCTCAACGCCATCACACTGTTAAGCAGCCATCAGTAACGTAGAGAGGATGCTGCCAACATACAGACCCAAATCACTGGCCACTTTAATAAATGGATTTAATAAAGGTATCACTAGTCACTTTAAATAATGCCACTTTAATAAAGTTTACATATCCTACATTACTCATCTCATATGTCTATACTGTATTTCATACCATCTATTGCGTCTTCCCTATGCCGCACGACCATCGCTAATCCGTACATATTCTTATTCCATCCCTTTACATTTGTGTGTATAATGTAGTTGTTGGATTACTTGTTAGATATTACTGCACTGTCGGAACTAGAAGCACAAGCATTTCGCTACACTCGCATTAACATCTGCTAACAGTGTGTATGTGACAAATAAAATTGTATTTTATTTTGATTTGAGAAAGAGAGAGGGACAAAGAGAGGGAGAGAGAGAGAGAGAGAGAGAGGAGGCTGAGGGAGGAGTGATGTTAATTGATGGTGTATTGGGACACGGGAACTTTCACACATTCCTTTTCATCTTCTTCCCTCTCTCTCCTCTCCTCTCTCTACTGCTCCCTAGCCATCCCCTGTGTATCCACGTGTCCTAGAGGAGACCTAACTATCACTAGAGGGTGGTGGAGGTGCCGAGGGATGCTCCGTCAGTCATGGATCCCAGTAATCTAAGATAGTTTGAGCTTTTTCTGTAATAATTTGAGAGAGAGGGAGAGAGGGAGAGAAAGAGAGAGAGAGGGAGAGAGAGAGTGACAGAGAGACAGAGAGAGAGACATAGAGAGAGAGAGAGAGAGAGTGAGAGAGAGGAGAGAGAGGAGAGAGAGAGGGAGAGGGAGAGAGAGAGAGGGAGAGAGAGGGGGAGGGGAGAGAGAGAGAGAGAGAGAGAGAGAGAGAGAGAGAGAGATCGCGACTAGCCTGCACTGAACTCAGTCTGCTGATTGATTTAGTACTGGGATGGTTGCTAGGCATCTGAAGAACTGGCCTACAGCACTGGAGCTGTAAGTGAAAGAGAAAGAATGTGAGAGAGAGAGAAAGAGGGATGATACGGGCACAGGGCTAAGATAGTAGACTAATAAAGGGAGTGTGTGTGTGTGTGTGTGTGTGTGTGTGTGTGTGTGTGTGTGTGTGTGTGTGCGTGTGTGCGCGTGCGTGCGTGCGTGCGTGCGAGTGGGTGTGTGTGTGTGTGTGTGTGTGTGTGTGTGTGCGTGTGTGTGCGTGTGTGTGTGTGTGCGTGTGTGCGTGTGCGTGTGTGCGTGTGTGTGTGTGTGTGTGTGAGAACGGGCTATAGCTGCTCCGTCGAGGCCCCCGAGGTTCTGTTAAATGGACTGATCTGTCATTATGACTTAACACATCCAGCCGCTCGCCGCAGGAGTTTGTAATTATAAAACATGTAATAAGAAAGTCTATGAAAGTATAGGGACGAAAATTGCAATTAGGTGTGGGGGTTCGTTGGGGGTGATGGGCGGTATATTGTCCTGCAGTGAATAAGAGGAGGCTGAGGGAGAAGATATGTAAATTGATGGTGCATCGGGACACGGGAACTTTCACACATTCCTTTTCATCTTCTTCCCTCTCTCTCCTCTCCTCTCTCTACTGCTCCCTAGCCATCCCCTGTGTATCCACGTGTCCTAGAGGAGACCTAACTATCACTGAAGGGTGGTGGAGGTGCCGAGGGATGCTCCGTCAGTCATGGATCCCAGTAATCTAAGATAGTTTGAGCTTCACCCCCTTTTTTCTGTAATATTTTGTTTCCACTGCAGAATACTGGGAGTAACGAGTCTATTGAGACAGCTAATATGGATGCTATATATGAGTATTTTTTGAGTGTGGACGTGTTGGGATGCTACTGTGGGAAATATGATGTGTAATGGGCTGGTTATGCACTTTCATGGTCTTGATCTGTGCTATCTGGGTTCTGGGTGTGCTCTCAAGGTTAGACCAGGCCATTTCAGTGCTGTGCAGTGCTGTGCCGTGTTTACACACAAAAAGGAACCTCGTACTGAGGAGTTGCTCTCCCACTGCTATCCACTGCAACTGATTAAAGCTACTTCGCCGTCGGTGTTTTCAAAAACTCTCTCGATTCTCTGTCTTTCATTTTGCAGGGCATGATAGAAATACAGGAAGCTTTGTTGTTGTCCCCTTTTCCATCGTAGTTCTTATTACAAACTTTAGTTTATCTTGATTTGCCTAGTTACTGTTCCCTAAAATGTATCTTATAAATTGTTGTTTTTAACAAGCTTGTAGTCTTAATGTTTGCCATTTAAGCAAATTGTTTTTTTTCTGTCATTCTATTCAGGTTGCATTATTTTTCCCTATACAAAGGACATTTGTATGTTTAGATGGTTGTGACACTCTTCCTTAACGAGACACTTTAGATAAATGCAGATTGTTACAAGATTAAAGGAGTACGTTACTACTGGCGAAACCTACTGTAGCACAGAGGAAAAGGCAATCACAAAGGAGGAGAAAAGTTGCTCAAGCACAACTGCAGAAACATAAACGCGAGAACAATGAAGACAAAACATCCTTCTAAAAAGCAGCTTAATCTTGGCCGTCCAGACCAGTGTTTTCCAGCAAGATGACCCAAATTGAATCATTACATTTCACAACGGTTTTCCCCAGGAACAGAAGAAAAAGAGAATAGACCCCCTCGCTTTGTTTTGTGCCGCGAATTCAATGATTGGATTGTAAATAAATTAAAAGACAAAGAGGCCATGGATCTGAGGGGAGGATGGTGCAGGTCTTCCTTCCTACCAACAGCGTTGATGCCGCCTCATTCTCATTCTGTTTGCTCTCACACCCTCCACACATCTTTATCTCTGTCTGCCTGAGACAAGATGGCACCGGGCCAGGGCCTAATGGACTTTTGGATAAGGGAGACAACAATACAGATGTAGGATCTTAATTTGCTACTGCAGGAAAATAATCCTGCAGCAACGGAACATGTCAATTATTATGTGGATTATAATTCATTGACATTTTTGTAGGTGTTCAAATCAAGGGCAAATCAAGTCTGACATTTTAAAGTGAAAATTAATTACACTACAAATGTGCATATTCTACTTTGCAGGAAAATTCCCAGCAACAAAATAGTGATCAAATTAAGATCCTACATCTGTACTGTACATGCAACCGAATGCTCTGCTCTTCCATTCTCCCAGCCACAGTTTAGCAAGGGGGAGATAACCGTAGCCTTAGGCCAGATTAGATCAAAGACAGAGAGGCTATAGCAGGGGTGTATTTGTTACACATATTCTGTTGCAAAACGTTTTGCAACAGAAACCTTTTACTCCAAACGCTCTTCAACTTGACATAAATGCCGTTGGGTTCTTAAACAGAAGTTGTAGTTAATTTTAATTGTATGATTTTCACGTGTTGCCATTCCAATCTGAATAGTGTTTGGCACAAGCTGCACATCTGTAAATGATCTATTCTTCCATGCTCTAAAGTGAAGTGTTGTATGCAGGGTTCCTTCTAACTTCTTCCAGCAGCTTATTTTTTTTTAAGAGAGACAGGACTGAACTACAACTTCCGTTTAAGAACAAAACTCAACTCAACAGCGTTCGGAGTAAACTGTTTCTGTTGCAAATCTCTTTTCAAAAGACTAAACTTTTTCCAACGGAATTGGCGTAATGAATACACAACAGGAGGCTGAGGACCGGAGATTTGAGAGAGAGAGAGAGAGAGAGAGAGAGGGAGAGAGAGAGAGAGAGAGAGAGAGAAAGAGAGAGAGAGAGAGAAAGAAAGAGAGAGACAGAGAGAGAGAGAGAGAGAGAAAGAAAGAGAGAGACAGAGAGAGACAGAGAGAGAGAGAGAGAGAGGGAGAGGGGGAGAGAGAGAGAGAGAGAACCTCAGGCTACTGTGTCCAAAGTAGCTCTGCCCATATGTCCACTGCAGAATGTCTCAATCATCCATCATTAATCGTGCTTGTCCTCAAACTATCTGTGCTGAAAACAGAGAGAACAGCCCTACAGTTCCAAGAGCCTATAATTGCAAATGACAAGTGTGATGCGGGTCTGCAGGATCCACTGGTGTGAGCCTATTTAAAAGGTAATGACTCAGCCGTGGTGAGCTGTACTGGTGAGCTCTGCAGGAGGGTGAGAGGATGGAGATGGAGATGGAGCAGTGGCATGTAGTCATGGATACCAAGGGAAGCCATTCTTCCCCAAAACATTTAACAATAAAAAAAAATGTAAAAAGCATCCAATTATTTATCTTTCTTCTCTCTGTGTTTCATAATTTTCCTTCAATTCCCTAAAGGCTGAATGTATCTCACAGGAGAAAGCATCTGAGCGAGCAAAACAGTGCCCCTCTGTCTCTGTCTCTGTCTCTGTATGTGTAGGCCATCTATCTGATGCTGTGAGATCAAGAAGAGTATGACATTGTTGCCGCACGTGGAATTTAATGCAAGGGAAGCCATCGAGCATTTGGCCTTCCTTGATAAAAAAGTATAAGTTAATAGTCAATCAGCGTTGAGTTAAACTGAGTGAGCTCAACTGTGATTGGTCCTGGCGCACCAAAAGTAAGGTTCAAGGGAAGCCAGCTTGGATTTGGCTTCTCTCTAATCACATCACATCAAGACCCAAACGTTGTTGACTGAAACAACTTGAATTGTTCATCTCGTTGTGTTGTTTTCTTCCGGTGGCTAGCTAGCTAAAATTGTCCCTTTCCTAAATTAGCCATGGATGGAGATAGGGATTTAGACTTTTTTACTCTATTCTCCATACTGGCCAATGATTATAACAGT
This sequence comes from Oncorhynchus mykiss, assembly GCF_057628025.1. Taxonomy (NCBI): domain Eukaryota; kingdom Metazoa; phylum Chordata; class Actinopteri; order Salmoniformes; family Salmonidae; genus Oncorhynchus; species Oncorhynchus mykiss. The sequence goes on along the minus strand of NC_143027.1, from coordinate 10,503,189 downwards.
GATTCTGATCCAACCATAAATTCATACATTGTGCCTCTGCCCTGAGAGGATGGAAGTTCAATATGTAGCTAGATGTAGAAGGCTAATGTTAACTAGCTAAGGTTGCTCATGAATGGAGGTTAGGCTAGTGATCAAAAGCATTTTAACCAAGTAGCCTAGGACAACAAAAAATAAATGCTTGTACTGTATGACAGAGTGATAGACCATTTAGGAGGATGTCATTGACATTTCTCTACAAGTAACAGGGTGTATCAACATGTTTTTCTACTAGCACGAACGCACACACACACGCACACACACACATAAATAGAAATCAGAACCATGGACATCAACATCATATTTAGCTTACGTTGATTGGACTAAATCGTTTTTGGTATATTTTAGTTGTATTAGACTAAGCACAGGTGATTAGATGATGTTAAAATGGTGCTGGAATAGTGGGGGCAGTTCCTGTTTTCTTTGTGACTTGCTGTAACTCCCTGTGGTTCTAAATCAATAGTTGTTTAGTGGTCCGAAAATGTGGGAAACATTAACTTGCTTGACCATGCTGTAGGTCATGTAACGGGCTCTGTATTCCTCCCTTGACATTGTTTTGTTTTGTTCAGCGGCAGTCTAATATTTTTGCTATTAAATCTGCAGTGGCGAGACAATGACACATGGCATTTCAGGAACCCCCTTCGAGGGACTAGCAGCGATGTGATTTCAACCGACTCGTGCCAAATAGTGTGCGTTCAAAGCAGACAATATTTTAATTATGTCACTCTTGCAACTTCATAGTTGTTTAAGTAATAAAAAAAAAAAAGGAAAACATAATGGGTTCATGCAGTGGTTAAACTCTACTTCCTTTTTCAAATCAATAGCCAAATCCTCTTCAGTAAAACTCATAGTTCCTCTGCCGTTTGGCTCAGATTATGTCAGATTATGTCAGATTATGTGCTCCTGTTCTTTGTTGGGTGTTAAAGAGACAGTCAATTTATTTTTTTACCCTTAATGTAAATTATCTAAAAATGCGTAAAGATTTTCATATTCACATATGCCGTAGTTTAGACCCTACATTACAACATGTAAGAGTGTTGTGTTGCACCCACAATCGGTTGAGACACAACATGCTCTTGAATACAGGGTGGGTGTCATTTCAATCATAGACATAGAATTCATAGAATGGACCTATCTATCTATCTATCTGCAATTTAGCTGGTTCAACATTGACATTTAAATTGAATTGACATTTTTACTTCTAATTATTACCATAAAGATGGCCGGCGGTCCAACCTCTGAATAAATCGTTAAGTCTGGTTCAAATGTAAAGCAATATTTTCCCCTGACAAAAGTGTTTCCCTCTGAAATGCAGGAGGTGGCTACCCTGCTGCAAGGAAGTGGGAGGCTTATGCTGCCATGTTACATTAGACTTGTGAGGTTCATTCCTGGGCCAGGCTTCTTCTGTTAAATTACTTTGAAGGGAGCGCTGGTAAAAAAGGCATTTTCACCAATCCATAATTGTGTTTACTCCACTCTCCCCAGCATGCACCATACCTAAGGCCCTCACAAACTTTTACAGATGCACCACTGAGAGCATCCTGTCAGGTTGTATCACCGCCTGGTACGGCAACTGCACTGTCTGCAACTGCAGGGCTCTCAAGAGGGTGGTGCGGTCAGCCCAACGCATCATCGTCACTCGCCGGCTTCCACTCAGTACCCTGCCCTGAACCTTAGTCACTGTTACTAGCCGGCTACCACCCGGTACTCTACCCTGAACCATAGTCACTGTTACTAGCCGGCTACCACCCGGTACCCTGCCCTGAACCTTAGTCACTGTTACTAGCCGGCTACCACCCGGTACTCTACCCTGAACCTTAGTCACTGTTACTAGCCGGCTACCACCCGGTACCCTGCCCTGAACCTTAGTCACTGTTAGTAACCGGCTACCACCCGGTACCCTGCCCTGAATCTTAGTCACTGTTACTAGCCGGCTACCACCCGGTACCCTGCCCTGAACCTTAGTCACTGTTACTAGCCGGCTACCACCCGGTACTCTGCCCTGAACCTTAGTCACTGTTAGTAGCCGGCTACCACCCGGTACCCTGCCCTGAACCTTAGTCACTGTTACTAGCCGTCTACCACCCGGTACTCTACCCTGAACCTTAGTCACTGTTTCTAGCCGGCTACCACCCAGTACTCTACCCTGCACCTTAGAGACTGCTGCCCTATGTACATAGAGTCATTGAACACTTGTCACTCTAATGATGTTTACGTACTGTTTTACCCACTTTAGATGTATATACTGTATTCTTGGCTCATCCTATATTTATTTCACCTTTATTTAACCAGGTAGGCAAGTTGAGAACAAGTTCTCATTTACAATTGCGACCTGGCCAAGATAAAGCAAAGCAGTTCGACACATACAACAACACAGAGTTACACATGGAGTAAAACAAACATACAGTCAATAATACAGTAGAAAAAAAATTATATATACAATGTGAGCAAATGAGGTGAGATAAGGGAGGTAAAGGCAATAGAAAGGCCATGGTGACAAAGTAAATACAATATAGCAAGTAAAACACTGGAATGGTATATTTGCAGTGGAAGAATGTACAAGGTAGAGATAGAAATAATGGGGTGCAAAAGAGCAAAATAAATAAATACATTAGGGGAGAGGTAGTTGTTTGGGCTAAATTATAGATAGGCTATGTACATGTGCAGTAATCTGTGAGCTGCTCTGACAGCTGGTGCTTAAAGCTAGTGAGGGGGATAAGTGTTTCCAGTTTCAGAGATTTTTGGAGAGGCGGCCACAGGAAGAATTGGTTTTGGGGGTCAAATCAAATAAATGTATTTATATAGCCCTTCGTACATCAGCTGATATCTCAAAGGGCTGTACAGAAACCCAGCCTAAAACCCCAAACAGCAAGCAATGCAGGTGTTGAAGCAAGTTGGCTAGGAAAAACTCCCTAGAAAGGCCAAAACCGAGGAAGAAACCTAGAGAGGAGGGGTGGCCAGTCCTCTTCTGGCTGTGCCGGGTGGAAATTATAACAGAACATGGCCAAGATGTTCAAATGTTCATAGATGACCAGCATGGTCAGATAATAGGCCTGGGACAGGTAGCACGTCCGGTGAACAGGTCAGGATTCCATAGCCACAGGCAGAACAGTTGAAACTGGAGCAGCAGCACGGCCAGGTGGACTGGGGACAGCAAGGAGTCATCATGCCAGGTAGTCCTGAGGCAAGGTCCTAGGGCTCAGGTCCTCCGAGAGAGAGAAAGAAAGAGAGAATTAGAGAGAGCATACGTAAATTCACACAGGACACCGGATAAGACAGGAGAAGTACTCCAGATATAACAAGCTGACTCTAGCCCCCCGACACATAAACTACTGCAGCATAAATACTGGAGGCTGAGACAGGAGGGGTCAAGAGACACAGTGGCCCCATCCGATGATACCCCCGGACAGGGCCAAACAGGAAGGATATAACCCCACCCACTTTGCCAAAGCACAGCCCCCACACCACTAGAGGGATATCTTCAACCACCAACATACCATCCTGAGACAAGGCCGAGTATAGCCCACAAAGATCTCCGCCACGGTACAACCCAAGGGGGGGCGCTAACCCAGACAGGAAGATCACATCAGTGACTCAACCCACTCAAGTGACTCAACCCCCTCCTAGGGACGGCATGAAAGAGCACCAGTAAGCCAGTGACTCAGCCCCTGTAATAGGGTTAGAGGCAGAGAATCCCAGTGGAGAGAGGGGAACCGGCCAGGCAGAGACAGCAAGGGCGGTTCGTTGCTCCAGAGCCTTTCCGTTCACCTTCACACTCCTAGGCCAGACTACACTCAATCATATGAGCCACTGAAGAGATGAGTCTTCAGTAAAGACTTAAAGGTTGAGACCGAGTTTGCATCTCTCACATCGGTAGGCAGACCATTCCATAAAAATTGAGCTCTATAGGAGAAAGCCCTGCCTCCAGATGTTTGCTTAGAAATTCTAGGGACAATTAGGAGGTCTGGGTCTTGTGACCATAGCGTACGTGTAGGTCTGTACGGCAGGACCAAATCAGAGAGATAGGTAGTTAGCAGTAAAACCTTGAAATCAGCCCTTGACTTGACAGGAAGCCAGTGTAGGGAGGCTAGCACTGGAGTAATATGATCAAATTCTTCTAGTAGCCGTATTTAGCACTAGCTGAATTTTATATTTTTCTTAGTGCTTTATCCGGGTAGCCGGAAAGTAGAGCATTGCAGTAGTCTAACCTAGAAGTAACAAAAGCATGGATACATTTTTCTGCATCATTTTTGGACAGAAAGTTACTGATTTTTGAAATGTTACGTAGATGGAGAAAAGCTGATCTAAACCAGGCCAGAACTTGTCCGTGTACACCAATTTGGGTTTCCAATCTCTCCAATCTCTTCTGGTGAACAGAGAGATAGATATACCTGCTGGAGCACGTGCTACAGGTGGGTGCTGCTATGGTGACCAGCGAGCTGAGATAAGGGGGGACTTTACCTAGCAGGGCCTTGTAGATGACCTGGAGCCAGTGGGTTTGGTGACGAGTAGGAAGCGAGGGCCAGCCAACGAGAGCGTACTGGTCGCAGTGGTGGGTAGTGTTTGGTGCTTTGGTGACAAAACGGATGGCACTGTTATAGACTGCATCCAATTTATTGAGTAGGGTATTGGAGGCTATTTTGTAAATGGCATCGCCGAAGTCGAGTGTAATATTTGTATTGTGGAGAAATGACCAGGTAGGAGACAGTTAGTTTTCATTTAGTCAAAACCCCTCGTGCTCTACAGTTCCCGGCACCCTAGTGCGCATGTGCATTTCCTATTAGGTGTAGTAACGTAACACTGCCGTAATACATTACTGCCTAGTAACAGCATAGTAACTAATATAAACAGATGTAGATCCCAGATACTAAATCGAGGATCGGCAGGATGGTCAGTTTTATTAGGGTATGTTTGGCAGCATGAGTGAAGGGTGCTTTGTTGCGAAATAGGAAACCAATTCTAGATTTAACTTTGGATTGGAGATGTTTGATGCGAGTCTGGAAGGAGAGTTTACAGTCTAACCAAACACCTAGGTATTTGTAGTTGTCCACATATTCTAAGTCAGAACCGTCCAGAGTAGTGATGTTGGACGGGCGGGCAGGTGCAGGCAACGATCGGTTGTAGAGCATGCATTTAGTTTTACTTGCATTTAAGAGCAATTGGAGTCCACGGAAGGAGAGTTGTATGGCATTGAAGCTCGTCTGGAGGGTTTTTAACACAGTGTCCAAAGAAGGGCCAGAAGTATACAAAATGGTGTCGTCTGCGTAGAGGTGGATCAGAGACTCACCAGCAGCAAGAGCGACATCATTGATGTATACAGAGGAGAGAGTCCGCCCAAGAATTGAACATTGTGGCACCCCCATAGAGACTGCCAGAGACCCAGACAACAGGCCCTCCGATTTGACACACTGAACTCTATCAGAGAGTTCAGAGAGTTGGTGAACCAGGCGAGGCAATCATTTGAGAAACTAAGGCTATCGAGTCTGCCGATGAGGATGTGGTGATTGACAGAGTCGAAAGACTTGGCCAGGTCAATGAATATGGCTGCACAGTGTTGTTTCTTATCGATGGTGGTTAAGATATCGTTTATGACCTTGAGCGTGGCTGAGGTGCACCCATGACCGTGGCTGAGGTGCACCCATGACCAGCTCTGAAACCAGATTGCATAGCGGAGATGGTGCGGTGGTAATCTGTTTGTTGACTTGGCTTTCGAAGACCTTAGAAAGGCAGGTTAGGATAGATATAGGTCTGTAGCAGTTTGGGTCAAGAGTGTCCCCCCCTTTGAAGAGGGGAATGACCGCAGCTGCTTTCCGATCTTTGGGAATCTCAGACGACACGAAATAGAGGTATATATATAACTATATAACTACTGCTGTACACCTTTGTCTATTCATACTGTCCATACTGTCTATACACACCATTATATACATATGTACAGTGGATTTAAATTGTTGACTCTGACGTTGCATGTTCTGATATTTCTTAATTTCTTTCTTTACATGTTTTGGATTATGTGTATATTGTGTTGTATTGCTAGGTAGCATTACACTGTTGGAGCTAGAAACACACGCATATCACTGCACCTGCAATAACATCTGCTGGTAATCTCCTGGGTATTTCATCTGAATCTCTACCCAGCATGCAACACACTGTAGCTGGTAGTCTCCTGGGTATTTCATCTGAATCTCTACCCAGCATGCAACACACTGTAGCTGGTAGTCTCCTGGGTATTTCATCTGAATCTCTACCCAGCATGCACCACACTGTAGCTGGTAGTCTCCTGGGTCTGAATCTCTACCCAGAATGCACCATACTGTAGCTGGTAGTCTCCTGGGTATTTCATCTGAATCTCTACCCAGCATGCACCACACTGTAGCTGGTAGTCTCCTGGGTCTGAATCTCTACCCAGCATGCAACACACTGTAGCTGGTAGTCTCCTGGGTATTTCATCTGAATCTCTACCCAGCATGCACCACACTGTAGCTGGTAGTCTCCTGGTTCTGAATCTCTACCCAGCATGCACCAAACTGTAGCTGGTAGTCTCCTGGGTATTTCATCTGAATCTCTACCCAGCATGCACCACACTGTAGCTGGTAGTCTCCTGGGTCTGAATCTCTACCCAGCATGCACCACACTGTAGCTGGTAGTCTCCTGGGTCTGAATCTCTACCCAGCATGCACCAAACTGTAGCTGGTAGTCTCCTGGGTCTGAATCTCTACCCAGCATGCACCACACTGTAGCTGGTAGTCTCCTGGGTCTGAATCTCTACCCAGCATGCAACACACTGTAGCTGGTAGTCTCCTGGGTATTTCATCTGAATCTCTACCCAGCATGCACCACACTGTAGCTGGTAGTCTCCTGGTTCTGAATCTCTACCCAGCATGCACCATACTGTAGCAGATAGTCTCCTGCGTATTTAATCTGAATCCATTCATTGTTACTGCATATTTTAAAAGACAGTACATACTGTTGAAACAACTGAGCAGGATTTCATTATGGATACATTTATTTTTATTTTTTTAATGGAAATGTTTTATATAATTTTATGCCAGAACCTATTAGCAAAGGCATTTTAGTTCTAGCCCAGTGATCTGTCCTGGACGGTTTCTCCAACATCTGTTTCTAATTATTCTGGGTTCTGTTATCAGATATCCGTCTTTGGGAATTGCTTCACAGATTTGCATATAGTTGGTGATAGACTATCAATAGTTTTTTAAATTTTTCCTGAGGAAGCAAAGAGAAGTAATGACAGCTCAAGGCTAATTAAAGCTACAATCCTTAGTTCAAACAATATTTATTTTTTTACCCTACCTCTGTTTTGGTATAAAGATGAGGGATGGGCCTGAAATCTTTTTACCACTTTCAAATTCAAAACAAATCAATGTTTATTTGTCACGTGCGCCAAATACAACAGTGAAATGCTTACTTCCAGGCTCTAACCAATCGTGCAAAAAAGGTATTAGGTGAACAATAGGTAAGTAAAGAAATAAAAAACAATGGTAAAAAGACAGTGAAAAACAGTAGCGAGGCTATAAACAGTAGCGAGACTATATACAGTAGCGAGATTATATACAGTAGCGAGACTATAAACAGTAGCGAGGCTATAAACAGTAGCGAGGCTATAAACAGTAGCGAGACTATATACAGTAGCGAGACTATATACAGTAGCGAGACTATATACAGTAGCGAGGCTATAAACAGTAGTGAGGCTATATACAGTAGCGAGATTATATACAGTAGCGAGACTATAAACAGTAGCGAGGCTATAAACAGTAGCGAGGCTATAAACAGTAGCGAGACTATATACAGTAGCGAGACTATATACAGTAGCGAGACTATAAAAGTAGCGAGACTATATACAGTAGTGAGGCTATATACAGTAGTGAGACTGTAAAAGTAGCGAGACTATATACAGTAGCGAGACTATATACAGTAGCGAGACTACATACAATAGCGAGACTATAAAAGTAGCGAGACTATAAAAGTAGCGAGACTATATACAGTAGCGAGACTATATACAGTAGCGAGACTATAAAAGTAGGGAGACTGTAAAAGTAGCGAGACTATATACAGTAGCGAGACTGTAAAAGTAGCAAGACTATATACAGTAGCGAGACTACATACAGTAGCGAGACTATAAAAGTAGCGAGACTATATACAGTAGTGAGACTATATACAGTAGCGAGACTATAAAAGTAGCGAGACTATAAAAGTAGCGAGACTATATACAGTAGCGAGACTATAAAAGTAGCGAGACTATATACAGTAGCGAGGCTATATACAGTAGCGAGACTATATACAGTAGAGAGGCTATATACAGTAGCGAGACTATAAAAGTAGCGAGACTATATACAGTAGCGAGGCTATATACAGTAGCGAGGCTATATACAGTAGCGAGACTATAAAAGTAGCGAGACTATATACAGTAGCGAGACTATATACAGTAGCGAGACTATAAAAGTAGCGAGGCTATAAACAGTAGCGAGGCTATAAACAGTAGCGAGACTATATACAGTAGCGAGACTATATACAGTAGCGAGACTATATACAGTAGCGAGGCTATAAACAGTAGTGAGGCTATATACAGTAGCGAGATTATATACAGTAGCGAGACTATAAACAGTAGCGAGGCTATAAACAGTAGCGAGGCTATAAACAGTAGCGAGACTATATACAGTAGCGAGACTATATACAGTAGCGAGACTATAAAAGTAGCGAGACTATATACAGTAGTGAGGCTATATACAGTAGTGAGACTGTAAAAGTAGCGAGACTATATACAGTAGCGAGACTATATACAGTAGCGAGACTACATACAATAGCGAGACTATAAAAGTAGCGAGACTATAAAAGTAGCGAGACTATATACAGTAGCGAGACTATATACAGTAGCGAGACTATAAAAGTAGGGAGACTGTAAAAGTAGCGAGACTATATACAGTAGCGAGACTGTAAAAGTAGCAAGACTATATACAGTAGCGAGACTACATACAGTAGCGAGACTATAAAAGTAGCGAGACTATATACAGTAGTGAGACTATATACAGTAGCGAGACTATAAAAGTAGCGAGACTATAAAAGTAGCGAGACTATATACAGTAGCGAGACTATAAAAGTAGCGAGACTATATACAGTAGCGAGGCTATATACAGTAGCGAGACTATATACAGTAGAGAGGCTATATACAGTAGCGAGACTATAAAAGTAGCGAGACTATATACAGTAGCGAGGCTATATACAGTAGCGAGGCTATATACAGTAGCGAGACTATAAAAGTAGCGAGACTATATACAGTAGCGAGACTATATACAGTAGCGAGACTATAAAAGTAGCGAGGCTACATACAGACACCGGTTAGTCAGGCTGATTGAGGTAGTATGTACATGTAGATATGGTTAAAGTGACTATGCATATATGATGAACAGAGTAGCAGTAGCGTAAAGAGGGGTTGGCAGGTGGTGGGTGGCGGGACACAATGCAGATAGCCCGGTTAGCCAATGTGCGGGAGCACTGGTTGGTCGGGCCAATTGAGGTAATATGTACATATGTACATGAATGTTTTGAATGAATGCATCTGTTACCCCAGGAAATCTTAAGTCTTATTACATACAGCTGGGAGGAACTATTGGATATAGGAGTAATGTCAACTTACCAACATTATGACCAGGAATATGACTTTCCCGAAGCGGATCCTCTCTTTGGTCCACCACCCAGGACAATGGATCGGATCCCAGCAGGCGACCCAAAACAATGGCACCACAGATGGGGCAGATGGAGCGGTCTTCGGTCAGGCTCCGTAGACGGGCACATCCCTCACCGCTCCCGAGTATACTACTCACCAATGTCCAGTCTCTTGACAAGATTGTAACATTCTCTGTTTCACAGAAACATGGCTCAGAGTTGGTACAGCCACCTGGTTTCTTCACGCATCGTGCCGACAGAAACAAACATATCTCTGGTAAGAAGAAGGGAGGGGGTGTGTATGCCTTATGATTAACAAGTCGTGGTGTGATCATAACAACATACAGGAACTCAAGTCCTTTTGTTCACCTGACCTAGAATTCCTTACAATCAAATGCCGTTCGCATTATCTACCAAGAGAATTCTCTTAGATTATAATCACAGTCGTGTATATCCCCCCCCCCCCCCCCCCCAAGCAGACACCTCGACGGCCCTGAAAGAACTTCATTGGACTCTATGTAAACTGGAAACCACATATCCTGATGCTGCATTTATTGTCGCCTGGGAATTTAACAAGGCTAATCTGAAAACAAGGCTCCATAAATTGTATCAGCATATTGAATGCGCGACCCGGGCTGGCAAAATTCTGGATCATTGTTACTCTAACTTCTGCGACGCATACAAAGCCCTCCCTCACCCTCCTTTCGGCAAATCTGACCACAACTCTATTTTGTTGCTCCCAGCCTTTTGACAGAAACATAAACAGGAAACTCCATGCTCAGGTCTGGTCCGACCAATCTGATTTCACACTTCAAGATTGCGTCAATCATGTGGACTGGGATATGTTCCTGATAGCCTCAGACAACAACATTGATGTATACGCTGATTCGGTGAGAGAGTTTATTAGTAAGTGCATTGGTGATGTTGTACCCACGGTGACTAATTAAACCTTCCCCAACTAGAAACCGTGGA